>NW_022756436.1:0-796 GCF_011630105.1 Anneissia japonica
TATAAGTGTGGTAGGAGGGGTTTTGGTTCGAAAATTTAATATTAGACTAGAAGACCACATTGAAGGGCGTATCGTGCATTCTATAAATTCGGATAATCAACAGCTACTGAACAATTAATTAAAACATCATTTATTCCCATACTGTCACTTATTAAATAATTAACAAATTATTAAAATATTATACAAACAATAGTTAATAAATTAAAATTACTAATTTATTTTTATAACTGAATTTTAAATACAGTAATAATTATAACAGTTTATAAATCTGTATGAATTATAACAATATAATATATACACATTCCGTACATGATTATATTTTGTTAGGTTTTATAAACTAAACTTTTATAAATTAGACTGTGTACATTTGTGTACCTCTTAAATAATATTTAATTCATTAGATATAAAATCCGATTGTGAAGTTTCCAATATTCGTAAATTTCAATAATAATGCTACTATTATGTGTGATTAATCAAATAAAAATTAACAAATTTCAAATACTGAATTTATAGGCCTAATTCACGCAAGTGTTAAATACGTGACATATTTTTGATCTCGCATGTGCTTCTGCAAAAATGCGTGTTTCATCCAAAATCACTTTGAAACGGTCGGTAACTATGGCATAGATAACTACCGGGCTAATGCACCTGATCGGACCTAGAGAAAGAGCCTTTAGTGGGGTCTAATAGGCGAAACTCTTAATGCTCATACATTCTGAGATATTTTAAAACAGATACGGCATTTCAGAAATATCTAAAAAATAATTTGTTAAAAAATTTCAAGAATATTGAGAAC
>NW_022756437.1:0-1642 GCF_011630105.1 Anneissia japonica
AAATTATTTTTAATAGTGTATGGTTATATGCAAAATGAAACTTTTCATTGTTTTTACATTATATATATATACATATATATACAGTATATTGTATATATATATATATATACAGTATATTGTATTGCAAATTATTTTTAATAGTATATGGTTATATGCAAAATGAAACTTCAGACATAAGTATTTGATTGATTATATAACGCCTACGTATATCAGCTTAGGCTGGCGAATTATAAGTGAAATGAAGCAGAAATTATGAAATAATCGTATTAAATTTCTCTCTAAGACTCTCACCTGAATACACATACGGACAAATATTGCGTGCAGTTTTGCCACGTTAAGCAATATCAATACAAACAAGTGATTGCCGACCTGATGATTCGGCATCTCCCAAAAACACATAAGAACAAATATATTTTAAGAATGTATACTAAATGTGAAGTGTCATAATATACTCACAGATTGGAAAAATGCGTATAAAACCAGAAAAAACTTAAACCTCATAAGCTAGATCAGTGGTCATACGGGCACTGGTCTGGTCTATTCGCACCGAAGCGTAGACGCAATGGACGTTGTTAAATCGGCATGCATAGCGCGACAATCTGTTGCCTTGACATCCGGCCTAAATCAGCAATTGCGTGTCCAATTGTTGCGCAATAAAATTACAGTAAGGCAAAGATGACCCATCTTTATCATTAGCTTTATGAATTTTAAGTTCAATCAATTTACTTATTTCGCTTGAAACATTACTGCCTATGTTCAGGTGTCAACTGCAATCGCCAATGCCGACATCCGCAGGTGGCTTATCGAAATAAAATTTCCCCCATCCAGTATGAATTAACAGCAACACTAGAATTTCTTCTCTACAGTGTAAACGTATCCAGTATTAGCCATTTCGCTCAATCAGACACGGCCACTCTTCTTTTCTACTATACGACTGCCAATGATATTCGCAGGCTCGCTGTTGTTTTATTGTGAGTCTATCATAATCATAATGTTATGCTGAGTAGATCGAGGCGATTGCGCGCTATCGTCGCTCGGCGTGTATTATAATGAGCATCTCATCTCATCCAGTGTTGATTCGGAGCCCAGCTTAATTCGTCAAAACAGTTGTAATACGGTACTTATCAAATAAAATATCGCTGGCTAACTGTAAAAAAAAAAACATCAAAAGTTAATTTTCTCAGATGAACGTATGCCATCGCATTTCGCTAAAATGCACAACTGGCATTTTATGAATCATTGAACACTGGATAAATAATCTTGCGATCATTCAGTTTAGTCTGTGATATATGCTTAAAAAACGCACCAGGCAGTTTAAAATCGCTGTGCAATAAATAATAAAAAGGGCTATTCATCATCGTATATCTATGAACCACTCTGCTAAGCCCCACTTCTTTTTTTTATTTTGTTCACACACGCGCGCGTGTTTGTGGGACGTGAGCATTTTTCTGGTCCTGTTCTCATTGAGCTTAAAAGTTTGATTGACACTCAGAAAAAGTCAGTTAATTACCTCCTGTTTTGTGATATACTGTTCGCCTTTCAATTCGAGACCACCTTTGAGACCTTAAAATTTGGGGTGGTCTCAAGGTTCGGTCTCCACATAGAGGGGGGGGGGGGATTAATGTTAATAGAAAGATTGTTA
>NW_022756438.1:0-674 GCF_011630105.1 Anneissia japonica
TTGACTTTCCGCCATATTTCGAGTACTTTTCCGAAAAACTTCAAACCTTCAATGGAATAGTGTTGGTTTCAGGCTATCTCACCGTGCCTAACAAAAAAAAAATTACATTTTGACTCAACTTTTTAACATTGTCACTTTTTGCACAAAAGTGCTTATCTAGCCGAGTTGAGCACTTAGTGTAAAGTTTTGACTTTCCGCCATATTTCGAGTACTTTTCCGAAAAACTTCAAACTTTCAATGGAATAGTGTTTGTTTCAGGCTATCTCACCGTGCCTAACAAAAAAAAATTACATTTTGAATCAACTTTTTAACATTGTCACTTTTTGCACAAAAGTCCTTATCTCGCCGAGTTGAGCACTTAGTGCAAATTTTTGACATTCCGCCATATTTCGAGTACTTTTCCGAAAAACTTCAAACTTTCAATGGAATAGTGTTTGTTTCAGGCTATCTCACCGTGTCTAACAAAAAAAATTATATTTTGTCTCAACTTTTTAACATTGTCACTTTTTGCATAAAAGTGCTTATCTCGCCGAGTTGAGCACTTAGTGCAAATTTTTGACTTTCCGCCATATTTCGAGTGCTTTTCAGAAAAACTTCAAACTTTCAATGGAATAGTGTTTGTTTCAGGCTATTTTACTTTGCCTAACAAAAAAAAAATTACATTTTGACTCAAA
>NW_022756439.1:0-637 GCF_011630105.1 Anneissia japonica
GATCAGGTTTTGTGGTTTTCAGCTGCTTTGTTCTCTAATTAGAATTCCTAAGTGGTCTTAAATATAATAAATTAAGAAACAATAAGATCGTTTTATTTCAAGTGCTTCAGAATGGATTTACTTTTACTGTACGCTGTTATTGATTTTTAATAAACCATTTTAACACGATCAACTGTCAGGCTCTCCGATACTTTTGGCACATAGCCAAACGACAGGATGACTGCCTTGAAAATGTACTCTTGCAGGGTAGGATTGAGGGCTCAAGAAGGCGTGGACGTCCTAGGTCGAGGTGAATCGAGGGGTTCACATATTTAGAAAGGTAACCTTGGTTGTCGAGTGAAAATATTGTTGTTATTATTAAAGTCATTTCTGTCATATTCAACTGCATGCTTTATAATCTCCACGTTTTATTCAGCTTGGTATCAAATACGCAACAGGTTTATGTGGAGTCACTCCTGTCGTGGACAGATGAAAGATGCGCCGGTTTACCGGCTGCAGAGGACATGAAGCGTCCATCAGGGGAGGAGAACATTATTGAAAAGAAAAATATTGTCCACTGCGCCATGAGCAATGATTGTTGGAATGGCGCACTATAAATGAAACGATTTGATTTTGATTTAATTTTTCTTGAAACCAT
>NW_022756440.1:0-792 GCF_011630105.1 Anneissia japonica
AATAGTGTCTAGAAAACATTTTCAAAACAATTTTCAAGAAAAAAAAATTTACAACTTACAATGCCGATGGAAGACTTGGAAACATTGATCACAAGACAATAAAAGGGTGGTAAAAATGGTCAACGGTTAGGTCTTAATAAATATAATCATTGACCGCAAGAGAAACATAACGATCTAAATAAAATGCCGCCAATGGTGCGACGTCATTGTTGAAAACGCAGTGAAGTTGGTGAGGTAACATTTATTACGGTACTTTGTCTTGAATATGAATTAAAATCCTATTACGGCACTAACGTATAAGTATGCAAATATTTCCGTAAGGGGCTTACCCATTATATTAAAAAATATATTCGAGAAGCAAATTTTACAAATATTCTTAGTTTTTAATTCAGAAGAAAAATTCTAGATTTTCTGGGAAAATTATATTTTATTTTGGAAGAGGGAAATTGACCTTCAAGATTGGATTTTAGGTAGACTTGGGAGGCCTGCTGAGTCATTGCGACAAGTTTCCAAAAACAAATACAGTATAAAATTCAAAATGCCACAACTACGAACTAATTAAAGGCAATCTTCTGTCACATGTTCAATGTGTTATTTTGTCCATAGTAATAAAGCTTTATTTATTCACGAAAACATAACTCAACAACTTACATGTTTTTCATCATGGCCGTAATAAAAAAGAAAACAAAAAAATATAGTATATCAAATTTACAAAGCATACAATATAGAGGAAAGGCTTAAATACAATATAACAAAATATGATATTTTGGATTTACGTCAGGAGAATCAATT
>NW_022756440.1:808-3951 GCF_011630105.1 Anneissia japonica
AGGGGGCCTATATGTATTTTCTGATTGCTTTAGTATTTGTTTCAATTGTATTGCTTGAAAAAGTCTCCGACATTTTTCACTTTTCGATTGGTGCTATGCTGACCGCCCACCGCGTAGAGGTTGCATTTTTACACCTCTAGCGACTTCGTTGGCTTTAAATTGCCATTTCGGCTGTTCACCAATCAAATATCCTGTTGTTCATTCCCCTCCCCCAGTGGTGATGAAGAGGATAATGATGAAAATGATGATAGTAATGATGATGATAATAATGAGGATGATGGTAATGATGATGATAATAATGAGGATGATGGTAATGATGATTATGATTACGGTGATTAAGATAAGAATGATGGTGAGGAGGATGAGGATGATGCGGCTGATGAGGAGAAGGAAGATGATGAGGTAGATGATGATTAATGATGGATGATGATGAGGAAGAAAATGATGCTGATAAGGATCTGTCTCTTATACACATCTGAAGGATTAGGATGATGAGTTTGATGATGATGAAAATAAGGATGATGATGATTATGATTGATGATAATGGTCGTTGATGAGGGTGATCGTGATAATGATGAGGATGATTGATGAGAATGATGTTGATGTGGTTAATGATGACGAATGATGAGAAACATCCCATCTACCCCTCATCCTCATCTTCATTCTTGTCGTCCTCATCCTCTTCATTATCATCCTCCTGATGAGGATTGATAATGATGATTAATAAGGATGATGATAATGTGGTTGATGATGAGGACAAGGATGATGATGGATGATGATGATAGATGATGATTGTAATGAGGATGATGATGATAGATGATGATTGTGATGAGGATGATGATGAGGATGATGATGAGGATAATAATGACAATGATGATGATAATGAGGACTATGATGATGAATGAGTGATGATGGTAAGTAGGATAAGGATGAGGTTGATGATAATGAGAATAAGGATGATGGATGAGGATGATTAGTAGGATGAAGGTGATGGTGATGATGTTAACAATTATTAGTGAGGATGGTGATGAGGGTGACGATGATGGATGAGGATCAATGCCATGGCCAGGATTTTCAAACGGTGTGGGACAATATCGGAGCAGACCCACTTTACGTGTAAATTCAAACAATGTGGACCCATTTTACGTAAAAATATGAAATATCTGGACCCATTTTCTTACATTTTACCAATATTTAACTAAATATAAGGTATCTGGATCCATTTTATGCATAAAATTACATAATTTGGACCCTTTTTTAAAATGTGGACCATTTTTTGTGGACCCATTGGAAAAATGGTGTGGGACTGTCCCAACTGTGCCAATAGCTGGCTATGCCATTGATGATGATGGATGAATATGATTATGAGGATGATGATGAAGAAAATGATGAAGAATGAGGAGGATGAAGATTATGAGGATGATGATAACGACGATAGATGATTGATAAGGACGTGATGAAGATGAGGACGATGACGATGGATGAGTATGATGTGATGACTGTCTCTTATACACATCTAGATGTGTATAAGAGACAGAATAGTAAGGATGATTATAATGATAAGACAACAATGAGAATGATGATGATGACGATGACGAATAGGATGAGGATGATGATGACGGATGATGATAATACTGTAATGATATCAATAGTGGTAATAAAAATATTATAAATAATCTCTGATAACAATAAAGTTAAATTTACATTTTAAAAGAGTTTTACCGCCAAAGTGGCAGCCATCTTGGAATTTTTTGTGATGACGTCATTATTCCGATTAAATTTTTTTAACGAGAGTGAGGAGTAACTATTTAGCCAAGTTCTTGTTACATTTGATATACATAGCATATGAAAAAAGTGACTAAAAGCATACATTTATTTCCCCTACCCCAATCTTAATTAGCCCAAAATAGGATATTTTATGTCAAAATTTTAAAGTGCTATAAAAAAAATTGCCCAAGCTCTAAGAATGGGGATTTTTTTTCTGAGACACTATATGATATACTGATTCAGAAAAACCAAAAATAAATTTTCCTTTACTTTTTTCCCGCTAATTTCCTACTGCACCCAGGCTAACTGAACATTGTAATACACTAATATGTAATATGTTCAATAATGTTTAAAAAAAAAAACATAGGGCCTACACCTATTTTACACAGACTTGCACTTTTAAAAACTGAATGCAGGATACTTTTTGAACTGTGTCTTTGCGAACCATAACAGAAAACTGAATACAGTATATCCATTATAAACTATGCCCTCCCATGGCAAAAGGGCATAACTGACAATTTGCTGTTTTGGAGATACTAAGCAAAACGTGTAATTTATTTAGCCCTAAAATGTGTTTCAGTATTTGATTTCATGGTTAATGTATTCAAATAGACAAATAATGTTTCTTCCAGTGTAGCACACATTTTTTCTATAAATATTGATTTTTGCGCTCAAAATGTCAGTTATGCCCTTTTGCCGTGGGTTTTCTGATTCAAGACATGTTGACAAACTTTGGCAAAAGGATATAAGTACCCAGTTTAGTTCCTTTCAACGCAATTTTGAGTCAGATCATTCAAAAATAAAATTCAATATATAATTTCATATGTTAGTCATGTATAAACTATAAAATAAATGTACAATCATACCAAAGAAACGCATTAAATAATAAATACTAACATTACAAATGATTAAAAACCCATGTATAGGCTAACCAAGTATACAAAGTAGAAAATGAATTAACATTAGTATGCTATTATGTATCAACAAAGCCTTTTTGGCTCAAGGTGCTAGATCGAGGACCCTGTGGGTAGGGTGCCTCATGGACCCCTAGGGGTCTGGGGGTCCCGCACAAGAGCGCATAGGTGTTACGTCACAGCGTGAAGGATGCAGGCGTATGCGTATATGAAATAGAACTGCTGTTATAGTTAGAATGCGCGTGTGACTGTTTCTATGTGTACGTTAAACAAGAATTAGAATTATTTTTAAAATTTTATTTACAAAGTAAAATAATAAATTTATATTTTAATTCATGTTTCATGTAATTACAATATAAATTAGGCCTATTATTATTATTAGCAATTCTTCTCTATGATCTAAATTCAAGTAACAGGGCCGGCGGAACGTTTTTCAAAGTGGGGGGGGGCCCACTTATAAGC
>NW_022756440.1:3964-4857 GCF_011630105.1 Anneissia japonica
CCTTGGGTCGGGGGGGGGGGGCGTCAAAGGTAATAATTTTCCCGGTTAGTAATTTATGACTTGGTGTGATACCCCACCCCAACCACCCCATATAGAAAACAATACGACATAGGGCTTATTTTATTATTAATATAGGCCACACACGTGTGTGTTTTATTTATTACAATCATAAGCCTATTCGTTCACCATCATAACACATTGAGGCCCTTCTTTTAGGTAAAACGATCTATCTTAAATTTTCTTTTTCAAGTTTTGGACTATTATGTTTTTAAATAACTTGGAAGGAAAAGGAGGGCAAGCACAAGCTCTAACCCTAACAAATGCGCGCGAAGCGCGCGAAAAATGTTTGTGTTTTTAATTCTAATTTCATCGGAATTGATCAAAACTCCCTAAATGTGCAATTTTTAGAGGAAAGTGGCCTACCTCAACAAGAAATGCTCTTATGTTATATATGGCCATACTGGTTTTTTAAACTGAATATAAGCATTTTCCTTATGGCTTTATTTATTACAAACATATTCTTTCAACATCATTACACATTGAGGCCCTTCTTTTAGGTAAAACGATTTATCTTAAATTTTCTTTCTTGAGTTTGTGACTATGTGTTATAACTTAGAAGGCAAAGGAGAGCAAGCAGAAGCTTTAACATTAAAAAATGCGCGCGTAGCGCGCGAAAAAATTTTGTTTTTTTAATTCTAATTTCGTCGGAATTGATCAAAACTCCCTAAAATGTGCAATTTTTAGCGGAAATTGGCCTACCTCAACAAGAAATGCTCTTATGTTATATATGGCCACACTCGTTTTTTTAAACTGAATATAAGCATTTTCCTTATGGCTTTATTTATTACAAACATATTCTTTCAACATCATTACACATTGAGGACATTGAGGCC
>NW_022756440.1:5465-8562 GCF_011630105.1 Anneissia japonica
GGGGAAAGATTTTCCACAGATGGATATTTTCCCCTTGTCCCCCGGTGGTTACGCCACTGCGGAGAATACCTGGCGGCTTAGATCAAATGCGATATGGACACTTTTTGAAGTGGAGAAGGGTTTGCAGGCCGGGGTATTGTGATATCTGTTCATTATATCTTCCTTTTTATTCTTGTCTATTTTTCTCTTCTCTTTTTCTTTTCCTTTTTCCTTTCTTTTTCATTCCCCTTCTTTCTCTTTCCCTCCCTCTCCCCTCTTTCTTTTCTCTTCTTACCCAGCCCGGTACGACGGCTTGGTCAGCCCGGTAAAAACCGTCAGGGGGGACAGTCTGCCCCCTGGCTCCCGCCTGTTACGCCACTGCTTATAAGATGAATGGGAATATGAATCATGCAGATCTGGAATCAAATCTAGGTGGTGGGGTCAACATTCCTCTCCCGGGAAAATGTTGATTTCTAGATGGCCGGAAATTACCTTTCTCGACTTTTGAGCTAGGTGTTTAATGACTTTGTTCTTAAAATTCAAGGTTTTTCCCCTCATGAAAACGGTAAGGTAAACTTTCTCATTATGGTAAATAGGCCTGTTATGTGTGTATACATACATTTTTTTTAAAAATCGAGTAGTTGCATACGATTTTTTCCATGAGATGAATCCCAAAAATAAAGGAGGGTCCGGGGGTTCTTCCCCAGGAAAATTTTGATTCCCAGAAGACGGGAAATGAGCTTTCCCGACTTCTGAGGTGTCTTTTAAATTAAAGTCATTAAAAAATACTTCAGAAGTCGGGAAATCCCATTGTCCACCATTTAGAAATCAACATTTTCCCGGGAAGAACTCGAACCTCCCTTTCTATGGGTTCATTGATTCATTATAAAATTTTCAAGAGGGAATACCTTGAATTTTGTAGTTCTTCAAAATTAAAGGTTTTCCATTCTTGAAAACGGTCAGATAATTTTTTCCCATTGTTATTACAGTAATTAGGCCTTATGTGTGTATAAATACACAAAAAAGATTGAATAAGTTGCATACGTAGTTTTTCGGGGGGGGGGGAGGTCCTGTGGTTCTTCCCCGGGAAAATTTTGATTCCTAGGTGGCAGGAAATGAGCTTTCCCGACTTCTGTGGTGTCTTTTAATGACTTTTAAATTCTTCAAAATTCAAGGTTCCCCCCCACCCTTGAAAATGATTCAATTAATCAATGAACTCCAAAGATAAAGGGGGTCCGGGTTCCCCCAGAAAATTTCGATTTCTAGATGGCGGGAGATGAGCTTACCTGACTTCTAAAATGTCTTTTAATGACTTTTAAAGCTCTTCAAAATTCAAGGTTTTCCCCTCTTGAAATAGGTCAGGTAAATTTTTCTAATTTTTAATTTTATGTGTGTATACATACAAAATAAATGAGTAGTTGCATGCGTTGCAAGAAATCAGCTCACGGGTCCTGAAAAGGTAGGTCTAGAATTCTTTTCTTTTTGCCCTTTTTTTTGGTTGCCCAAGGGAGGGGTAAGGACCATTGACCCCCCTCCCCCAGATCCGCCAATATGAATTGCAAGAAAATGTAACTCGGTCGGGTACTGGATAAACATTCTCTTTCCCATCCTTCTCCTCCTTCTTCCCTCCTTCTTTTTTTGTATTTCCGATCATACAAAAATCTCCAGACATTATATATTTTTCGCCAAAAATGTGGGGGGCCCGGGCCCCCCGGCCCCCCGCTTCCGCCGGCCATGAGTAATAATGAAATGATTACGAATATTATTGTTTTTTTATATTCTAATAAAATATTTTGAAAAAGTATTATATATATATAGATTTAGTTGGAAAAGTAAGTACAGTAAAGTGTGCATTTATACCTTTTTGTCATGCCATTTGCTATAAATAAATGTTGTAGTTGTGCCTCTTTGCCATAGTTATTTGCTAAATAATCGTTTTAGTTGTCCCTCTTTGTCACTGTTATTTCTAGTTAAAATGTGAATTGTTATTACCTATCTGTTAACCATTAGCGTTCAAAAACATCGATTGATTGTACTACAAAAACCGGTAACTCAAAAACAAAAGGTCAGATAACTAAGGTTGAAACGGTTTATAAAAGGTTATAAATATAGCTATTGTAAACAATTTACAAAATATTTCATAGAAAAGGCCTTTTGATGGAGAGAATGTACCTTTTTAGCAAAGTTTGCCTAGGTCGAAACTAACCCCTAACTCCAGCTACATAAAATAGATTAGAAGATTGAAAATATTACTCTTGTTAATGAATAGATAAAGGATTACTACTAGGCCTATGTCTATTTTTATTGATCTAATCTACGTAAATTTACTTTCAGAGTTTATATTAAATTAAATAAAATTGTTTAAATATTTATCTGAAAAATATATTATATGCAATAATGCTGTCATTAAAGTTTATAATAATATTTGATAATATTTAAATAAAGCAAAAAGATTGAAATATTTTAAATACAGACACAATAGTATACACAGGCCTAGTTCTAGAGTCCAGTTAAAATATGTAAATATGTATCGAAATGATATACTTATATGTAAATATTATGCGCAAATATGTAATTAGTAAAACAAATTAAATTTAACGAAAATATGGAAGAAGCATGAAAAAAGAAGAATAGGAAAGACATTTGGAGCGGCTGAGTTAATTTCCGAAAATAAACAATAATAATCATTTTGTCATTATTGCATCACGTTTTTGTGAAATTTTGTTGGCACTAGTGGCCTAAACTTCAGAGGTCAAGGTCCCGGTAGCCTACACGTTTCATATATTCGACATCGAATACAGACCTTTCTAGAAAAGTACACTTAATCAAAAGGCTTTTTCTATGAATGTAATTACCTGTTCAAAGCACGAACTCCTGTAGACCAAATCCAGCACCGTAAACAATTTTAATCGTGCGGGATATCTACGTACACGCGCTCAGTATTAAAATTGTTTTGTTACGTGGTCAAAACAGCCGGAAAATTGATATGCTCATCCATGCTCAGTCTAATGGATGTAGGTAATCAATTTCGAGTATATTCATTATTATTATTATTATTATTATTATTATTATTATTATTATTATTATTATTATTATTATTATTATTATTATTATTATT
>NW_022756441.1:0-9759 GCF_011630105.1 Anneissia japonica
TCTTTAAAAGTCCTTGACTGGGTCCTTCCTCGTCGTAGATCATAAACTATATGCGCTAGTGCTATAAGTACGGTATGACGTACAAATTCTTGCAACACGATATTATGTTGAACACATTATTATATAAAATGGAAGTGTCCTAGGAAACTAGCTCAGAGTAGTTCTAAACACAACCCGAACAATTAACTACAAACTTAAACAAAGGGCAAAACAAACCATTAAAAAATAATAAATATAATAAATTTGCCTAATCATACCGGGACTTCATGCGCTCTAAAAAAAAAAAAAATCTGCTGAAGCAAGGACATACAAAATCCTTTGGAAAATGCTGTAGAACAAACTACCGGATTATCTCAAATTTGCACCACTTTCAAATGAAATCTTCAATGAAAACATTTTAATAGCATCTTCGGATGCAGTGGTGCTACAAATGTCAATTATTCACCATCATCATTATCATCCTCCTCCTCTTCCTCATCATCATCATCATAAGTGTCGTCATCATCAAAGCGAGTCGAATGACCGAAAGGCAGCGGCACCACAATCAGCAGCTATAATATCGGCGCTGGTTGGGATGGATAAGGACTCCAAACCGTAGGCCAGGTGTACACAAATTTGCTCCTGTGTACTTAAAGAACCTAGTACATCATTCGAAAAAAAAAGTAGGGTTATCCCGGTGTATTGTAACATTCAGTCCCTGTCATTGTGGGCAAACAAATGTGCTTCACTAGGCAGCTGATTGGATATGATGTGGCCCTTAGGGTAGAAGAAACTTGCTGAATGAGTTGGAAGCCACATATTATTTTCTACCTTTATCTTTTTTACATTTTAAAAATTATGTGTGTTCGCTCACCTTGAAATCACTAATTTTAGATTCAAAAACCGAGTATTTCTCGGGAATATCATCTTCCAATTGTTCGATGCGTCTTGAATAAGATGGGCCAACTTGCTTCCCTTTCTTCTCGAATGTTTCTATAGCTATGCTCTTTTGTTCCTCGAATCCACTCTTTAATGCACTTGTTTCCGTGTATGTCAAGCATTTCTAAAAAAAAAAATGGTTTTATTCTATAACTATTGAGACAATGGACTTTTCTTGTCAATGTGTCAATCAAACTTAAAACGTCAACAATCAGAACGTATTATTCAGTGGAACCAGGAATGCACGCCAACAAATACGCTTACGTTTATTAACGTTATACTGCGAATTGTTTGACAGAAATTTTCGCGCCGCACCTTTAGGCTGCAACAAGCAAGAAGAAGCAGCCATTAGGAAACTATAGGTAGCGGTAGCATACTATGAAAAAAATGACAATTCCAAACTAATTACTGTACAGGCGCAGTTACCAAAGAACGTCTCCAAAAAGTCCACGTAAAACATGCGCTGGGAATGCTGGAAAAACAGTGAGCATGCGCACTTTTAAATGACGTTATCGATCATGGGTCTCATGAAATCATTGTGCATGTGCAACTATCAAACGTGGCCAGCAAACAAATTAGGGAGTTTTCGATTTGAAAAGGCCCCGTAATCACACACCAATTCGTTGAAGGTCAAGCTTTCTCGCCGGGTTTAATGTACCTTTTTGAATTGGCTAGATGTAAAAAGCTACGCCATCGGCATCCTTTTCCTTCCAATCGTTCCTCCTAGTATTGGGCCTAACCTATCTAGGCTAAAAAGAGAATGCCACCTGGCGCCTAGACTTGGCCAAGGCACAGACAGTAGTGGTAGTAGTGAGAGAGGCAGACCTACTTAGTACGTCATTACAGATACGATGGTACGTCCAAATCACTCAGAAATCAATTCAATTTTCTCACCACATTATGTCCCTGAGTCCCCTGATTTCGGGGACCCAGGGATGGAATCGTATCAAGAATCCCTAAAAAGATTGCCTGTGCAAATGACGTGGATTTCCTTTCCTTGAATAGTAAAGTTTTGTAAGTTATTGTTAGTGAATTTTCATCGTATTTTATTTTCAAGTATGTTTGATCTGTTGTTCCTGTAATATGGATGTATTTTTAAACTACTGGTTGGCAATTTTTATTGTCACGAAATCTGCTAATCGATTTAGCTACGACGGTGATGCTTTGTTTCGTGATGCGCTTGGTGTCCGGTCAGCGTCCCACGTACATGGGTCTCAGGACGAAAAGCTACTCGGCCTTAACATCCCAGATTGGGTTCCCAGTAGGAAGGAAGTGCCTCTCCCAGGAGGCGAGGTCGATGTGGAGGTATAAAACATCGTCTCAGAAGAAATCAAAATCGACTGCCACTACCAGTCATCACGCTCAGTAATGTAAGGTCAGTATCAAACAAGATTGATGAGATTCGTGGCTGTGCTAAATATCTATCTGAATTTCGTGATGCCAGTATGTTATGTCTTACTGAAACAAAACAAAAGGAGTATGTCTTACTCCTGATATGAATAACAATTCTGTAAACATTAATGGTTTCGACTTACTTCGCCTTGATCGATCTAAGGACGTCACAAGGAAATCGAAAGGTGGTGGATAATGTTTTTATGTGAACAATCGTTGGTGTAGCAACACCAAAGTCTTATCTACATTTTGTGATAAGAATATTGAACTGAGGTGTCTCGCACTTCGTCCATTTTATCTTCCGCGGAAGTACAACGAGATCTATTTTACTTTAGTGTATATACCACCGGACGCTAATGCTGATTATGCTTCTAATATTATGACCAATAACAATCACCCTCTATACCATGAGTATAATTGGTTAAAATTTGGCAAGCGTCTACGCAGCACTCAATGTAGAACTAACCGGTATTTGAATTCGTTCATTCCGGTTGCTAGTTCGAATCCAGGATTTAAAAAAAGCAACTCTACTTTCTAAGCCAATCCAATTTGGTCATTTATAATGCGCATTTCCTTACACATACGAAGCACTGCACCTCCTGTCTCTTATACACATCTAGATGTGTATAAGAGACAGCTCTACAACAGCAGCACATGTGGACTAAAAACATATTTCACAAGAAACACCTTCGACAATTGATAAAAATAAAATATCCTCACAAAATTTCTAATAAAAAACTGTACACTAGATGCCAATCCCGACCAATATCACTAGACACTTTTGAAGCCCGGTGGCGATTGACGGATAACATCTAAAGACACGATAACTCAACACCCACGAATATAACAATAGACTTCTATTTCAGCACGACAAATAACAAAAATAAAATGTTGAAGTGAAGAAACTCTCTTCGCATCAGTTTTCTTCCACGGTGGTTGTTTACTCATTATTTTCCGTATAATTTCGTGAAAGGTCGCATATTTTAATTGGCTCATATTTAAGTAATGTAATATTGTTCTGCTCTGATTGGCTTATATGACCTGACATTTTTCGATAAATCCTGTAATTGATTACGGTCGTAATAAGTAATTTATAACTTCGTACCTTACCACAGTTGGAGGAACACCATTGATGTTTTTGATTTATTATATTTTTAACTAATTTGTCGTGGGTTTGTTTATCTTCTATATACATATGTCAACGCCGATCGCGAATTTGTGACCGCGGCCTACGACCTAAAAGTGAAATTTTCTCATGCGCAGATGACTTTTAGTGAAGTCATTACGTTCTACAGCCTATCGTCATCTTGCAAGCGAAAGCTCCAATATTTTGGCTATCAACGTACAGTATTATCATTTATCTTCAGGGAGTTGTAAGTAAATTATCGCAGACTCCCTGCTGAAATAAAACAGATTGTTTTGGCTCTATCGTCGTACGTATGCATTGACAATCCGAAAAAATAGCCACACAGAAACTGGCAGTAGGGCCTAGCCAGTCTACAGCTAAAGCATAAAATCGACCATGATGGAGTTATTTATCTATAAGTTTATGATTCGTCCAACCCTAGCCAGAAGAATAAAAACAATAATAATTTATATTTAAAAATGTAATACAAATAAAATAATTATAATAATAATAATAATTATTTTAATATAATAATAACAACAATAATAGTAAGAACTCAAGCTTAAAACAAACTGTATACGGTAGACCTACACCAATTATATTACTCTGATTTCTGTATTTTATACTTTCCACATTTCTCATATTTTGCACTGAGTGCATCCTCAATAATACATTTTTTTAAGTTTGGAAATACAAATCAAATTTTCATAAGAAAATATTTCTTGTTTATGTGTATACTGAAACTAAATAAAAGTACAGCAAATTGTAAGGTACATTCCAAAAACTAGTAAAAATAGCCTTGATATCCTTGTTAAAAAACGAATATTAAGTTATAAATGGAGGCGTATTTCTCAGGATGAAGAAACCATTCAAACGTAAAATAATTTTTACAAATAAATAAAGATAAATGACAATAACTAATCTTATATAAATAAATGAAAACCAACTGACCTCATTCATTCTAGTATCAAACGTTGTCAGTGCTTCTTCAAATTGTTTTTGATTTTCAGTTCTTGCGGTTGCCTGTATTCAGTGAAAATATGAGGTATTTATTGTCTACCTGTGAAATAATTTGTGATTAAATAGACATGTGGATAATCACATCTGAACTGCTGTATTATTATAATTTTCTTTTAGTTTATATATTTGTATTAATTCGCAAGTTTGGTGGATAAGATACTTGCATTATAATTTAAGGGTTGCTAGTTCGAATCCAGGATTTTAAAAAAAGCAACTCTACTTTCTAAGCCAATCCAATTTAGTCATTTATAATGCGCATTTCCTTACACATACGAAGCACTGCACCTCACATACTCAGGAACCTCACAACCCATAGGCAGTCATGATCAATGCCAAACCCAAGCAAGAACCCCTACACCCAGCGTTAATGGTCCACCTAGATTGGGAATGTTTAATTTCAATCATATCATGTATACACAGTTGGGGGGATGCAGTAGACGGTACGATCGCACTCGTCTACCTAAATTGTATTAAGGAAAATAATTGTTGTGTTGTATTGTATTGTTGACGTATTATATTTTTCATTATGAAAATAGTACCGGTAAGATTTTAAAAGTATGTGGGTGCAAATTCCAGGCACCTTGAGGTCCATATTTTTTCACCTCAGTCCCAACCATGGTGGGGCTGAGGTGGTGTTGACTCACGTTGACTTTAACCGCTAAATCCTGCATCCACCCCAGCACAGTGTAGTATCAACCCGCCGTTTACTTTTTTTTAAACTAAATTTTTAGCTTTCTAAACGCACTCCTCCACATTGATTACGATACGGAAGTGGAACTTGAAACTGCCTTTGACTGTTATGTTCGCAAGCATAGTCGTACTAGACAGTTTGTTACGTTAATTAAAAATTTAAAATATACCTAAACACAGCCTCATTTAAATAGCGTTAATAATGCCCAGATGTCCTGGACCACGGCGGTGGCCCTAGGCGACCCCCTTCCCAGCCAGGTTTGGTCCGTTTCCCTGAAAAAAAACCCCATTTACAACCTAGGGTACGGGCCTGTAATATGTATAATAAGTAAAAATTAACAAATATATATAAAATAAAAATATATACAATATATATTATATAAATAGAAAGTATGTTGTTTATTTTTTTGAATTATGGAATGAATAGAATGGTACATCAAACAAAAGTATAAAAATATGTTATTGTTTGTACTCTGTAGGTGTTTGTTTTGCTATGATATGAACTGGCTACAGTAGGCCTCCCTAATATTAATAGATAAAGTCCATTGGCTGAACAAGAAACTCACTTCCATCAAATTGTTTGCCGCAATGTATTTCATCATTTTACTTTTGATATCTTCTATTAATGTTTTTTCTAATTCTTCATACTTCACAGTGCGATTGAAGCCACATTTTTGCTTGAAGTCCTCCACTGCTTGCTTTTTCTTTTCCTCAAAAATGTCATCAATGTTTTCTTGGTAGATTTTACACAACTGTCAGTAAAAGGAAAAAATAATTTCTAACATTGTGAAAGCATATAATAGTAGCAGATTTTCTGATCTGATTGTTTATTATCATTATGGTAATTGCAACGTAGAAACCTCATTTAAATATTATTATAGGCCTAAACCTTTAATTTTAGCTTGCAGTTATACTATATTTCATTTATCACGACACATTGATAAATCATACATATACAAATTAAGCATTTAAATTTTTGCCAACATGAAAGGTGACTAACCCCTTTCCTCTCAAGTTTAAGATTGATATTGCTTTTTTCAGTTAGTCAATTTTCAGTCAATGCAATAATAGGCAACAAATAACCAAGCAAACCAATATTATAATAACACAACTTATCAATTTGTTACAAACAAAATTTCAAAGGAACCTAAAACATATTCGAGGAATATATAATATATAGGCCTATAATAAATAAATATGTATAATTAAAAATATAATAGAAATAACTTACAAAATAATGTGAAAAACAATGGCTGAAACTCGATTAAAATAAAATTGATAAACAAATATTTAAAGCCTTCAGCATTTGCAAGTGATAATACTTATAATACATGTATGTACATAATATACTATGTAAATTATAGGCCTAGCTATGTGTATGTTTCTGAGTGAAAATGCATATTTGTAATAAAATTTTATTAGTTTTATTTTTACCTCATCAATTTCTTTTTCAAAATTACGTATCACTTCCAAAAGAGATTTTCTTGCATGTGCTATAGCATTAGCCTGTAAAATAAAAATTTCGATTTATATTTTAATTTCTTAAACTATGTCTACATTAGTGGCGGATTCAAGAAGCCCCAAGCGGCACGCCCCCCACCCACTTGTTAATAAAAGCAGAAATATGATTTCACAACTCAAAATAGTTATTAGCAGTACTCGGTGACCGACTAAAATACATACCTTCATAATGAGACCTTTAGTATTTTTTAAACGCACGGTTGATGGAAAAAATCTATTTACACCTAGCTTATTGACATCTTTACCAAAGATGTTTCAGTAGTCAAATATTGCACGTAGGATATGGAGAGTGTGGAGAGTGTAACTGTCAGCTTTTATTAGCTATATGCTTCCTTTACTTGGCAGGTAATCTCTCTTTATTGATTCTTTCATTAAAATAGTGAAAACGAAACATGACAACATTCAAAAAGCCACATTCAAAAAGATAGCATAATCGACATTACAATTATGCCTACTAAGTACAAGAGTGACGCCATCAATGTCGTGTGCATCAGTAACAGTAATAGTATTAGTAATGATAATATAAATAATAACTAGCAACAGCTACAACATTAACAGCAACACAGCAACAATAACAAACAACGACGACGACGACAAGAATAATAATAACTAGACTTACTATGTCTGTTTGTACAACAGAACATAGGGCTTTTCCTCATTGCTATAATGAGAAATTAATTTGAAATTGCAACAAAAAATTGTTAAAATACATGACGTAAAAAAAACACGGAAAACTAAAATATTTATAGTACTAAAAAAATTACGAAGTAAAAAAAAACTACTGCGACGTTAGTGAAACTTGAACAACTGCTGCAATGGTAAGAGCGTACAATGAGATTCATAGCATGAGGCCAGAACATTTTTCGTTGCTGCAGTTGGTTTAAACTCTTTAAAAAACGCAAATTGCGTTAATTAACTGTCCAAAAAAATCTTTAAATGGTCTTCATATCCACACCCTACTCCGGATCGTCACCGAAAGTTGGACCATGAAAAACTATTCTGCAAAGTTTCATTTTGATTCATTTATAACTTAGAAGTAAGCATTTTAAATAATCCTCAATTTCACACCCGAATTTGGATTGTCACCAACACCTAAACATTTCTCCCTTGTAACTTGGTTAAACTTTCCCAAAAGTTTAATTCAAATGAGTTGATCCGTTTGTGATATCTCTGGTCTGGGACGTTTTTCTTTGAATTTAATCATTTTGTTTTATTGGACTATGACAAACTATTATAGAAAGTTTGATTTAGGTCCACTGATAAGTATTTTGAAATATTTAGGTCTGGACCTCAGAAATTTAAATGACCTTAAATTTACACCCTAAACTGGATCATCACCAACACATAATAATTTCTTCCTTGTAAGTTGATTAAATTTTCCCGAAAGTTTCAATCAGGTCATCAATTGATCCGTTTTTTAAATATCCTTTCCTTTGAATGATCCATATATCGACACCCAACTCCGGATCGTCATAAACATGTAATCATTTATTTACTAGACCTTTACAAACTATTATAGAAAGTTTCATTTAGACCCATTGATTTTTTATATAAAGATATTTAGGTATGGGACCTCAAAAATTTATATAACACTCAAATTTACACTATAAACTAGATTGTCTCCAACACATAATAAATTCTTTTTTGTAACTTAGTTAAACTTTTCCGAAAGTTTCAATCAGATCAGTTGACCCGTTTTGAATTATCTGGTGTAGAGTGTTTTATGAATTGGGGACTTTTAAATAAGAGAAAATAGCATTTTAATACATGCAAACTAAGAAAATTACTATATCCATCCATCATGGTTGAGGCTGAGGTGAGAACATGTTAACAATTAGGGACTTATAAATCCAGGTAATGGCACTTTAATACTTAAAATGTATGTCGGTTAAATTTAACATTTAAAAAGGGGCACTTTATATTTCTTTTCAACCCTTGAAAGGGGGATGTGGTGCTCAGGCACCCTCAGCACCCCTGGATATGACACTGCAGCATTATCTTCCATGTTCTCTCTTTATCGAGTACACCAGGTAAATGATGAGCAAAGTTATAACTTTTTATTTGACTGTTTTCCACAAATCCCTGTTTTCCATAAGCTGTGGAATGTACTGCCACTGTGTGTTTAGATCCTTTTCTAATTGATAAATGATAAATGTATGTAGTCGGGGCCGTCATTGCTTCCTTTTCCCATGTATTGGTTCCCAATAGGGAAACCCTTGAAATAAATTCATTTTTACTTCTGTAGCAATGTCCAGCAAATCCTTTATTTCTTTATTAATTTTCAAATGCCTTACATAAAATTGCAATCACAGAAAAATATTTGAATACATTTAAGGCAGATGGGGAGTCCATCAGCCGCTAGCCCCTTTCAGATACAAATTAAACAAGCATAAGGGAAAATCAGAAAATAACTAGTCCAATCCTTAAGGATCAATAATGTTTATGGAGCGATATTTTGTTGACGCGAGCTGTGCGGTACAAAACAGAGGATATACTGTAGTGTTTATGTGACGTAAGAAATTTGGAAAACATGGCGAAACAGGTACTGATTTTTGGTGTGTTTTTTTTGGCTGTTTTTTCGTTGTTATCCAATATCCAGCCTTGAAAAGTAGCGGAATGTGGTCCTGACGTATAGAAGCCCCAGTGTATGAGATATGAGCACATTCCTGCCAGCGGTTTCAGAGGAGATAAGTAAAGTTACGCGGTGGCGATTTAGCAGAATTAATATATAGATAGAAGAGATAGATATTATGTATAAGAATGTACTGACGATAGGCGAAATTCCAAACGAAGGATTTATCCATGCAACAATTAGGTGATTATCCGTCATACAATTATACTTTACTTACTTTAATTTTTTTCCCTTATAATCCAATTATGTATGTATTTTTATAATAATTTTTCATCTATATCTTGAAATGCTCTATTATCATTATTATTATTATCATTTAAAATGTGTCTTTCTTTTTGTCTTTTTCTCCCTCGTTAATGTGTTGTTAAATGTTTCACTAAAATATGACCGAAAAAGCCGTTCTGACCCTTGACATGTTTCAATGCATATACTAATATCCCTATACTGTAGAAACTTGATT
>NW_022756441.1:9919-14889 GCF_011630105.1 Anneissia japonica
TCGAGTTACTGACGATTGGAACTCCCTTCCTAGTAAAGATGTGTATAAGAGACAGTTATTATACTATATTAGCAGTATTGTAGTTACAGATACATAAGTCCATTTAACTCTTAGTCGGAGGTGCACTTCAGGTCATTTTTGTATCATATATTCAATTAGACCGACTTAATTTGATCTGATTTATTATATTTCTTGAAAATAAAATTAGACCTTGTGTACATGGGTCAATGGTCATATCGGCATATTTGTTTTTAAAAATGGTCCAATCCAATAAACAGAAACATGTGTAAATGAATAATTTGAGATCACTATCAAGTCTCTACAGACAGTATGATAGGCATATGCATTGAAACATGTCAAACATTGAAGCATTTCCGGTCATTTGTTTAGCAAACTTTTCTATTATTCCAAATAGAAACATGAAAACATGAATATTCCGAACAAATTGGTACCAAAATTAACTTTCTACTGCCAGTGGTTGTGGAGATATAAGGATTCTATGGCTATGACTTTGAAACATGTCAAACGGCTTTTCCGGTCATATTTTAGCAAAATGTTCAAAACGAATTGGCATCAAAATTAACTCTTCACCACAGCGGTTGTGGAGATAATAAGGACTCAGTTAACTATGACATTTGAAGCATGTCAAAGGTCAAAAACGGCATTTCCGGTCATTTTGTAACAAAGTTTTTGTTGGAACAAACATAAACATAATTGTTTCGAACAAATTGACACGACAATTAACTCTCTACCACCAGTGGTTGCGGAGATATGATCACCATATGGCTACAACCTTGAAACGTGTCAAAGGTTAGAAACGGATTTTCCGGTCATTTTGTAGTATTCTGAACAAATAGACACCAACATTAACTCTCTGCCACCAGCATGGTTGCAGAGATATGACGACCTTATAGCTATAACATTTGATTCTGACCTTTTGCCCTTTCACCACATTTTGAAAATGTGTTACCAAGCCAAAAATGATTCTTAGTCCACCTTAAACCAATTTTCTGAAGTCAAATTCTCTGGACCTCAAAGTGCATACACAACCTCGTCTGGCTACTAGGGTATGATGTGTTGTGAGCGAATTTAATTTGTAATTGTCCTGTATTCTTGTTAATAATAATAATAATAATAATAATAAAATAATAATAATAATAATAATAATAATAATAATAATGATAATAATAATAATAAACAGAAATTTATAACGCGCCAATTCAAAAAACATTATCAAAAGCGCAGTTAACAATTAACCCAATTAAAGCGATTTTGTAAACAAAAATAGATGCTTAAAATACTATGATGTCGTGCGTTTGAGGCAACAACATCGATATATTTAAAAGGACTATAAAATGACAGACGCGAATAGTTTGCTTTTTAACATTTTTATGTGCTTAATATTCACACCAATGTCTTGGTATCATATAATAATACAAGATGTAATAATATCTAAATTGCTGGGCCTAATGTCAGCGTCGAGTTTCCTAGTTCTGTTATCATTCGTTAATTGAACAACTATTTAATAGTATTTAGTATTTTTAGACTGACTGTAAATGTATTAAACTTCAGAATCTACTATCAATCACTTTTTTTTATTCTTGCATTGGTTCAAATACAAGCCCCATACAAAGGCTTAATCTCGAGGCCATAAAAGCGAATGGTACGTCGTGTGTTGTTCTATCAAAATCGAACTCTAGGTTACTCGCTTGCTCGCGATGCACAGAACAGCTGATCACTGAGGCTGACAAAGGCATGAAAACAGCGCATGCGCAAAATACGTTCTATAAGGATGATTATAAATTCATAGAATTTTACCAAAATATCCTACGTTAAGAAAATACACAGCCTGCATATACACATTTATATACAACTCGCGAGCGAAGGCCTACAGGGAGGGGATCTTTAACTGAAAAGAAATTTTTATTTTTCAATGAGGAAAAACGATTTTTAAAATTATATCATTCAAAATTCATTCGATAAGACACGGATTTCTTACAAAGAAAATGTGCCAACATAATGGTAATTTGAAGACAAAAGTGATAGGTGCATTTTCTTCAGTCTTTTATAGTGAATTTTTACTTGGATAGTGAACAGAATTAAAACAGCCAAAAATAGTTGGATCAATGGCCATATTCGACTGGTCGTTCTTCGTTAAACCACGCCCACCTGCGCAGTGGTAAAATCTTACCTAACGAAGGCGAGCAGTTGAATAGAAAGCTGGTAAATACTCAACAAAACAAAATGGCTGCGTAGTTACAAACCAGTTGAATGAAAATAATACCAGTCGAATAAAATGAATAAAGACAAAGATTTCTTAAGAATGGCAGTTAATGCCTGGATGTTGGAATGAAAGCCTGTCCAACTATTTAATTATTTCTTTTTTAAATGCCTAGACCCACTTTCACAATCACGTTTCTGACTGCAATCGAATTTTGTGTAACGTTTTTTTTTTTTCTAAAATAAAGATATTTTGGTATACCATATGAATTTGTAAGGGCCAAAACAGCACCTAACAGAACAGATTAATTCTTGCTTTCTAGCGTATCATTCAATGTTTCCTGTGCGAGTTCAGCGCGTGATGTATAGGCTACGTAGTGAACCGGCGAACGCTTGCATTCATTTCACTGTAACATGTGAATTTTGAGGGAAGCAAAATTATAACTGCAAACCTAATTATATTACCATGATGAGAATCTACTGATCATAAGCTTTCCATTCATACATTTCATGAAGTAAAAAGAGCAATAGTAAGGGTCTAACTTATCAAACAAACACCAGGCACACTCCAGTCTTCGCATCAGTCGCCGGAGAAAAATTATTACGCTGAAACAAGCGCCTGTATACAATACAGTCAATGGTGTTTGGAAGGCTTTATTCTATTGGTTTCCAAAAGTGACGGAGCTAAATATTGACTAATCACAACCATTTTAGCAACAAGTATGGTAGAAAGAATAAAGATCCACTTACAGAGAGAAAGAAACCGATTGGTCAAATACTTTGCGTTATTCTGATTAGAATTTAGTAACATGAGCCGTGAAAGGTAAAAAAATCTGCTTTCTACGCTAGAAATCCAATGTAGTTCCAAATCCAACGGGATAAAACATAAATCTATCTCGTTTCATTTCATCTCATTAGGAAGATGAAAAATAGATCTTTTAATTATTTTAAAAAAGGAGGAAATTGATCTGATGAGCAGTTCCAAAGTTATGGTAGAAAAGGCTGTAAAAAGGGGTGTTTTCAGGGTTTTTTTTAGAGCAGTTTTATGCCAGCGCGCTACTAAAGAGCGCGTACAAATTCAAATGTATGGTAATAGTTACAACGAGGGATACATATCAAACTTAGGTGACAGCGTCTGACCGGTATGTACCTCAATTCAATGTTGAATGATAATTGTATTGATGCATATCAAATCAATTAAAGAAGGTAATTGGTTTAAAAAGAATTAAAGCTACTATTTAAAAATGAGAACAATTTCCATTGTTCTCGTCTAATTATTAATTATTAATAAAGGTTTTCCATCAGGCACTCAACTACTCCAACCCAAAATTAAACTCAGACTCGAACACACACACTCATGTCAATTTTCTTGATGTCACAGTTAAGATCAACAATGGTAACATAGCCACATCTATCTACCATAAACCTACAGACAGAAATACTTATCTTAGTCCATTCAGCTTTCATCCACCACACACAACCAAATCTATAGTTTATAGCCAAGCCCTTAGACATCATCGTATCTGCTTTGACACTATTAATAGGGAAGAGCAACTCAACCACCTCCGTAATTCATTCAACAACCTGCACTACAATTCCAAACTTGTTAATGAAAAAATCTCTAAAGCCACTAGGATAGCACGAAAAAACCTCATGACCCACAGAAAGAAGGAGACCGATCATCGTGTCCCACTTATCGTCAAATCCACTCGTTAAACCATTACAACACATTATCAACGATCTATACTAGATAGCATAGTGACCCTGTACTTCATAAAACCATACCTAAAAAACATATGCTTGCGTACAAACAACCCAACCCAAACACCCAACCTCAAACACTAGCTTACTTCTAACAAAGTACCCCACACCCCCACCTCTAAGGGCACCATTCCATATAACCAACAGAAATGCCGATTTTTGCCCACATAGCAACACTAGCAGTACCATTACAGGGCCTAATCAAGTTATATACTGTACAAAATCAGTGGATCGTTTTCATGTTTTTCATCTAACGCCATCTATGCCATTACATGCACTAAATGTCCAGGTACTATTTACATATTAGTACATTAGTACATTTACAGGAGAAACTTGCCAAACTGTCAGACAACGGATAATGTCATAAATTTGACATTCGTCACAACAGCAATTCATTTCAATTTACCAGGACATAATATTACACACTTTAAAGTAGCTGTGCTCCTAAAAAATTGCTTTAAAAACAGAAATGACAGATTAAATGCCGAACAAACATTTATTCATAAATTTAATAGCATTAATATTGGCCTCAATATAGATGTAGGCATTCTCAGCCACTATAAGATGATAAGACGTTTGTTATACTAACTCCATTGTTCATAATTAGCTCCATGACTGCACAGATAGTTTATCTGCCTAGCTCTGTTTATTAGTAGAATAGTAAGTTGCTTGATTACACTTGTTATCTCTGATCATTGTATACTACATTGTATCCGACTGCATGCTAATTGGTTAATTGTGCTGTTGCTAATTATGTATGCATAAACTCTTTTCAATGTTGTTTTCAATTTTTTACGTCACACACTTGATGAAGCTGACATTAACTGCCAGCAAAAGCTTGTGTTGAATAAATAACATCTAAGTTAGTTTCAGAGTGCTGCCTTTAAATTTTCTTTGTTAATTATTAATTAAATTAAATTAAATATATATATATATATCACACAGGTCAAAAATATCTAAATCTAAAAGGCCTTATAATAGGGGGTCCT
>NW_022756442.1:0-16320 GCF_011630105.1 Anneissia japonica
TATATACCTTCTTTGATGATCTATATATTGTACATGCAGACATACATAAATAAATATATGAATATACAGTACTTATTTGTATACAATTAAACTTATATTTACCATCTTATAATCTACTGTATATATCTAAATCTGATGTATATATAAATCTTATGTTCCGCATTTTATTTCTGATTGCTGATATTCTGATGTTATCCCCTATCCCATAATTCTCTTGGTGACCCTTTTAAAAGCATGTTGGATGTTTGGATCTTTTTCTGTTTCAGCTGCATGGCTGAAATAGTACACTTAATTGTAAATAATGCAGTGATACAATTCTGTAATTGGACTGATAATGCTTTAATTATATGCATTTATGTAATTTTATTTTTTCAGGAAGTTGCATGACAATGATATCATAAGTAGCAGGAGACGGTTTCGCGAAAAAAGTTATAATAAAGGAGTCTTGTACAAAGAAGGATAAATGAAAATATTAGCTTACTGTAAGCGTGTCAATTGTTCGTTGTGCTTCCAATAACTCTGATCTTGTTGAATCATATTTTGCCTGTATTGCTTCCCGATCTTCTCGTTCCTTTCTGAAATCCTCCACATAGACATTCACTTGCTGCTGAAGGAACTCAATCTTTGTCTTGTCTTCTTCAGATTGGTTACGCTGCAAGTCGCCCTTCAATCTTCGATTTTCTGCTTCTTTTATTTCTAACTGTTTTCTTAATTCATTATTCTCGGCTCGCAACACACTGTCCTCACTCATGGATTTGTAAACTGATTTCATGTCCATTATCTTTTGCTCTGACATTGCCACATGTTCCTTCAGAAATTTAATTTGTTGGATCATAACAGCGCGCTCTCTCTCTCTTTCTTGATCTTTCACCTCACGTTGGTCGTTGTAACGCTGCCAATTGGTGTTCATTCGCATGACTTGGTATACTTGCTCCGAGCAGCGTTCCACATCTAACTTCAGTTTCTCAATCTCTTGGTCTTTAGCTTCAAGCTCTTTATTAACATCTAATTCCACACCACTATCAAACTTCATCTACAAAAATATGGACATAAATTTATGTTAAAAATGTATCAGTCTGTTAAGACATAGGTTGATTGTCAAGGTGCTCACCTTGCAATCACAAGGTCTTGGGTTCAACTCATGCCAACACCAACATTTGTACTAACAGCTGCTGAAGTGGACAGAGTAGAGTAGCTGGCACTGGCTTAGGAAGTTACTATACAAGTTAGTCTATGCCTTGAGCACTTTCAGACTTTGGTAAACAGCGCTATATAAATCAACATTAATGGTTTAACACAATTCTACTGGCTTAACATCAGACACAAATCTTCATAATCAAGTCATTAGTTACTAGCAGTTTGATTAGAATCAAATAAAAACAAAATCACAATACAAAAAATTCATTGGAATCATTTTCGTAAAGCATTTGAAGCATACAACAATGATAATAGCATTAAAATACAATGAAGGGAAGAAATGAAAAAAGAGAAACAAACATCCAAACATGAATATTTCTGTACTCCAACATTGTACAAACAATTTGTACACATCTTATCTTTCGCTGTTTGCAATGTCGGTGAAGTTACTTATTATCGACATTGAATTCAATTTACTCACCCACCACTACTGT
Source organism: Anneissia japonica (assembly GCF_011630105.1). Lineage (NCBI taxonomy): Eukaryota > Metazoa > Echinodermata > Crinoidea > Comatulida > Comatulidae > Anneissia > Anneissia japonica. Next base: position 1,632 of record NW_022756442.1, read on the forward strand.
ATATAACAGCTCTACAGTCTAAAAATAACAGCTCAGTGGAATTTCCGGGTAATTCAAAACGAATGTGGTAATTCCCTTGAACACTGAACGGTTGGCTAAACAACATATAGCTTCATTCCTATTGGCTAATCCTTATTAGTTTTACTCTAGTTAACTCAAGATTGGCTAATTTAAACTGCAATTTTTTAAACAGTCAGTCATATGAGCATAACCCTCAAGAATAAAAGTTACAATCAACAATGGTATACAGTTTATATTACTTCCTTATAATCATATAAACCATTGGACATTGTGATAAATACAATATTACATTGTTCCTTATGTACACAACATGTACAGTATGGTAATATAAAACTACAGCTGGAATTCCCGGGATGACAACAAAAGAATTGCTAATAATATACATAATACTCTTAGACCACTGTGATTGTATGAAATACAACATAAGGCCAAAATAAAATTAATTCTTGAAATTTGAAATTATTTTAGTATCATAACCTATCCTATTGTATTCAACCATTTATGTCTCCGCCTCTTCTTTGACTTTTCCTGAATTGTAAACAGTTTCAACCGAAAGTTACTGTTTAATACCGATACTGAAAGAATGACTAACGTCTGAGTATTGAGTATCACACTAGTTTTGGGAACAATTGTAATAGTGTACATCAATTTTGCCATAACTTGGAAGGAACCATCTTGCAATACTTGCTATATAAAGTATTGTTCAAACATGACCTTAATAAAGAAAATAATCCAATAAGCTAAAATTTCATTCTGGAAATAATATATCTAAAGGTCGTAACATTTGATTTTTTAATAAATATTTTACCATATTATAATCTATACAATGGAATTAACTGGTTCAAGTAAGTTGTGTCAAAGTTGAGATGCACTTTAATCTCATTAACATTTGCCAACATTTAAACAATAAACAATTGTACACATTGCACAATCATGACCTGTGGAAAACAAAATAGAATCAATTTGCGTGAAATGATACAATCGCATAATAAAACGACACTCAAGGCAGAAAGGTGATGTGAAATGTGGGTAATGACAAACAGGCATGAGGGAATTTCATAATTTTTCACTTGTCTCCAGACAAGTACCTTTCAAAAATGCACTTATCCTGAAGACAATTGTACTTGTCCCAATATTATTGCGCAATAATCATAAAAAATAATAACACAAAAGTAAGTATTTTTGCTATAGCTATATAAGTTGATTCATGCAGTGCAGTGTGTAACCATGGCCTAGTCAGTTTTTTATGTTTGATCTCTCTTTGTGCGCCGACAATTTGTTAATAAAATATGCTGCGTATTGTAAAGAGTCCGACTTTTTATAAATACTGTGAAATCATCACGCATTACTTGGTTAAGTAGCCTATTCTAAAAGTGTTTGTCCACGGACAAGTGGTCCCTAAAATCTTGTTGTCCGACCGTAAAAAACACTTTTCCCGGGTGTCGGGCAAGTGGGTTCGCTCATGCCTAACTAAGGTGCCCAGCTTTCAAATCTCATATTCTAGGTTCAATCTTGTCACATTTTTCCTTTGACTATTACAGTAATATAAACTCTTTTTAGTCTCACTTATGTGGCTGTTGTAGTGTGTATTGATTATAAAGTATCCTGTTTTAATGTTTATTTGGATGCAATTAATCTAATCTGGCTTTAGTGTTATTTTCATAGGTGCTATCTCTTTGAACTTGGGCATTGAAATATATTGGATCAAGCAGACCAAGTGTACATAGTTAAATACAAACAAGGAAGTGAGACTAAACACTAGAAAAGGGGAAAATCCGCTAAAAATACATGACAAAATATTACTGAATGCGGATTGGTGAATTTTTGTTTGAAATCACTCAAACAGCAGTAATTTATAGTATCATAGATACATAAAAAAATCACAATAAATATTTGCGTTGCCTTGGGTTAAGTACAGCAGCTAGTATCCATTGTGGTGCAAGCTAGATTAAGGAAGCTAAACAAATTCTCTGAAAAAAATATTTCATATCCTGTATGTTTTTTTCCACAAGTAACATTTCATAATACTGTAATAATCATACCTGTATATTTAGCTTAGAAATGGTGATGTAAACAGTAATCAGAGAAATAGGGAATTTGAACACAATACACCATGGAATGTTCCATTGTGAAAATTGGGGATGTCAATTGTCAATGGGGATGGTGTTGATCTTCCTCTATTATACTAAATATGAATGTTTGTAGTAATTTTAATTTTCCCTAAGATGTTTGTATTATTGTTTAAGTAGGATATTTTATTATGCTCTTGTTTTCTTGTTTGTTTGTACCATTACTTAGGGAAACCTTTGTCCTACTGTACCGTTGAGGTGGTCCTACTAAATATCTGAATGGTAAAGTCACCAATCTAAGTTTAGAATGAAAAAGTTCCAAAATGAATATTATTAACTTCTAAAAATGTACAAATTTAAAATGCATAATGATAGTTAGTTAACTCTCGAATTTTTACAGGGATTAAAATCAACTTCCCATATGTCAAAGATTTAACAAATATATGATTTAACAAATAAATAATAATGCAAAGCATTATTATATATTAAAAGCATTTCTTTGCTTAATTTTAAAAGTTAATAATTACAGTATACAAAATTAATCAAGTTTTCAAATTGTTCATTAGGAACAAAAAAGTAGTGTACTGTAGCTACAAAATGGATTAGGAATTTTGTCAAGAGAGAACTACACTACTTAAAAACGTTCCTAAAGTACCATAACATATTTTAGTCAATTACCTTTTGCATACGCCCCATAATAACTGGCAAAGTCTTATCTGGTGTGTTGTATGTACGTGTGCCACGTGATATTAGGTCTTTTCGGATTTCCTCTGCGTTTGCGGTGTAAAGGTCCTCCATGACAACTGCCTTTTATGGTAATTTGTAATGGCTTAGTACACATAAGAATGCTGCGTCAATTACCTGAAATATATATTAATATAAATTAAATGCATTATAACATTTGGAGAACCAGTTCTTTTATCAAACACAAACACATGATATCAGAAAGGGCAATACTAACAAATAATCATTTATACAAAAAACATGAAAGGTTTTCATGTGCACAAGCCTGAATATTCCAAACATGAAATTTTAGGTTCAGCAAGTACAGTATGTTTTTACCATGCGAGGCCAAAATAAATTACCATTACATTTGATTGTAGCCCTGTGGTTACCAACAAAACAATAGGTGAGTAATGGTTGGCCAATGAACCTAAAAAATATACTTTAAAAACAAAAACAAAAATTCCTACCAACCGACCACAATATCACAATGTCATCGGGTAAGAAACACTTTTTTTAGGTCAATTAGATTATAAACTATGATAGAGGATCACTCCCAATTTTAAAGGCCAACTCAGAAAGCGTAGGCTGACGCAGCCTGACCCAATTTATCGTCGGGGACAGTCTTAAGCCTTCTTGAGAAATGTTAAACATGTTTAATATTCTACGACGCGACTGCCCCCGATGCACACCATCGCGTCTGCGTTTATCTCACACAGGCCCGACGCGACAACAAATCGCGTCGGGCTGCGTCGTACAACGCTGTCTGAGTTGGCCTTAAGTCTCAGGCAGCACCATGATTTGCTCAACATGGGGACAAGCTCTCCAAAAGGGGGACCTGACAATATGCAACATAGACCAATGGGGTTGATTAGCATAGGCCTGGTGCAAGGTCTTATACACATCTAGATGTGTATAAGAGACAGCAACATGTACAGTATGGTAAGGGTGTTGCCTAAAATCTCCTGTTGAAATGTTGAAAGCGGATAAAGCCCACCTAGGAACAGACAATTTACGGATTTCAAATGCTTATTTGAGGGGCTCTGGTGGATAAGCCAGAACAACTGGGTGATTTTAATAAGCTTGTTCTCGAGACAATTTGTACATACACTATGCCCCATTGAAACAAATTTTAGGAAAAAAAATTTTCCCATTTCAGTCCAAGTTGTGGCGGCCTGCTGAGTGCTCAAGCCCCTGGACCTAGCATCGCCACTGGCCTTGAAAGAACCACTAAATAACTAATATATTAAATTACTAAAAAAAAAAAATGGCAAAAAATGTATCAATCATCAATTTATGGTATAAAATGTCTTATTTTAATCAGTATTTTATTGTCCGTATTTTGAATATATTTTGTTACTGCTAGAAAGGCCTGAGAAAACTAACAAGAATGGATATTTCACACTGGAACTCAGGTTTGGCAGGGCCCCCTCCCAATCAAACCTACCAAGACGAAAACAAATAAATGCATAATTTCTTATTATAAATGGAGTCATTCATATACAGTAGGCGTGTCAAAAGCCATGCACTCGCACAACAATGCATTGAGCCTTGCCTACTAGCTACTACTACAACTAGCCTACACAACGCACCGCCTACACATAGGGCAGGCCACACACTGGGAAAACTCGATGGAATGTGTCTAATGATGCATACCAGACACCACCAGTAAGTGACCACCACTGCCGCCTCTGGTCAGCTGCTGATCAGTCAATCCCGTACCCCGGACTGGGAGCTGAGACAGCCCTCTAGTAGGCTAGGCGCACTAAAATAGCCCTACTACAACTAGGGCTAGGCCTATCTATATAGGCCTACTACTAGGCTAGCCTAGACTTAGCCATAGATACATTCATTAACAAAAAAAAAGTACAATATTCTACTACTACTAACCTATGGAATTATGGGTAAATCTACAACAACACAAAAATGGGCACAATTTAAGAATAATAAGAGTCAGACTCATGTAGAGCAATCAGCTGACTCTTATTACTAATCCGTAGCTGCAGCAAACAGCAAGGCCTAGTGGTAAAGTATTTTAAAATGGCTTACCACTTCAATTTAAATATGAAACGTTGCATGGTTTTGTGGTTTCCTACCTCCGATCCGGATGCATTTGTGTATCGCCAATCAAAAACAGACGCCTTTCAAAGATAGATACGGTTGCTCAACCATCCGTAACACCGTTTTGGATTTTTCCACTGGTAATTTCGGTTCAAAGTTCACTCATTCATATTTTTAGAAGATGATGCCTCAAACTTTCCAAATTCCAACTTTTGTTGGGTCATGCAGCTCTTATCAGGAGGAGAGTATCAATCGTGCAATAAAGAGTGAGTACCCTAAAATTAGGGCCTGGAACCCAGGCTAACCAAAAGTTTACAACTCCAGTGTTACGTTGACGCAATCTCGCAATGACGTCATAGTAATCAGTGGCGGATTCAAGTGGGCCGAGCCGACCCTAAATTTTTCAAAATTATTTTTAAAAAATGGAAAAAAAACAAAGGAAAATTATAATAAGAATTTAGGTCTGAGAGTGCCATTTCCGGCAATCTAGAGGTGTCATAATAAGTTCTCTTTCCTCAGCCCCAAACATGCATGGTGGGGCTGAGGTGATCTACTTTCCCAATGTGCAAGTCCCTCCCTGTCCCCCCTCTAATTTGCTTTCCTGGAGCCACCACTGATAATGATAAATTAAGTAAATCACCTTTATGTTTGTGAAGTCAAAATGCTAACTAATGTTTTGTGTGCTCCCTATCTCCCTAGTCCTGTTTGATCGTAAATTAGACGGTATTATTTCCACTCACAAAATTTAGCGCAGTATTACAAAAGTGAAATTCAAAAAGAGGAGAAAAGCAAAAACCTCTTGATTGATTTTAAAAGTACTGTACATGCAAAAAAGACTAAATTAATGACTGTTTTAAGTTTATCTTATTTGTTTTTCATAGGTCGAATTTTGAATACGTTGCAACCTAATAAATAATAAATCATTATTTTTATGAATGTTAGTTTGCACGAAATATATTTTAAGCGGGTATAATTATGACTAAAAAGGATAATTTTTAAAACTTTTTATGATGAATATTTCAGTGGCAGATTCAAGGGGCCCAGCCGGCCCACCATCACTATTTTTCTTTTTTTTCGAAATTTAAAAGTGGAGAAAAATTAAAATTATATTCAAATTCAGTCTGAGAGTGCCATTTCTGACCAACTGGAGGTGCCATAATCATAAATTTTCTTACCTCACCCCCAACCATGTTGGGGCTGAGGTGGTAGTCCAGCTACACTCTCCATCTGTAAAAGTCCCTCTCTGGGCCCAGCTCTATTTCAAATTACTGGATTCGCCACTGGATATTTTGAAAATTTTGTATGGAAATAAATGTTAATTACATTGCTTAAAATCAATTAAAATGCTATATGCGCCAAAGCTTCCGGGGCTTCGCCACTGGTCCCCAAACATTGCTTGGACCCACGGCCCGAAGCCTTTGTTTTTCATCTCGTCAACCCCCCCCCACCCCTTTCAGCCACGGATCGACGCCCTTGATTATGTCACACAAATAATATATTGAAATTTCTAATATAAAATGTCATAGTTGCAGGGGCACATAGCCTAGGTCTATTACCATTTTTCCAAAATTTTAAATAAAAATTTATTCAAAAGAATGTGGTTTCACAATACAATCGGCTTAACTAGCAGCCAGTGGTCTACCGTAAAACCTCAAATTGAAGTCCAGCGGGCTTAATCTCGAGATGAAGCCCATCTCAAATTGAAGCCCCACCCCCCCCCCACTTGCAAAATTAGCCTCAAAAAGAAGCCCATGGTCTTGTTTTCAAGAGTATAGGCTTCTTTTCGAGATAGTACAGTACGTACATACACACATACATGAATTTCAGAAAACAAAATAAATTAAGTACAAGCTTGGTATACAGTAGTTTAAGTGAATAATGCCAGTTAAATACATTCCTTACATACAGATTGATGTTACAGTGGCCTTATTTATTGTTTTACAGTATCAGATTCACAAAATTTACAGCATTTATTTTGAAAAGAAGCCCCCTCTATATTTTGCAAAAGTAGGACGTACTGTAGTCTCGAAAAGAAGCCCATCGAAAGTTCGCAAAAAAAAGAAGCCTAGCCAGGGCTTCAGTTCGAGGATTTAGGGCACATAGAAAAAAATTATTAGCTAATCACTCTGTGATGAAAGTGTTGAGGGCAGGCGTTTTTTCTTTTTTTTTTTTTAATCAGAACAATAGAATATTGCTTTATTTGATTGATGAGGGAGGTACTGTTTTTATTTTGACAAGAATATTGTAAATCATATTGTATAAAAACTGGTTTAATTTTATTGGTTTTTTTTAAAGAAATTGTATTTTCCACCCCCTAAAAATTACTCGGGGTCCCCCCACAAAAAAAAATCTGTCAAATAATTAAAATTACCTTAATTTGCGAACTAGCGCCCCTCAACTGATCATCGAGCCCCTTACTTCACCTTCGCACCCCACCCCTCTCCTCAGCACCCCCATTTCAAGACTTCTAGATACCCCACCGTAGCTATAATTTGATTGGCATGCAGACAAGCAATGATGATTCATTTAATTTGCCAATTATTTGTAAATCAGACCTTAAGCATCATTCTCTCCTGTAGTTGTAGCCAGGAGGTGGCACAAGTGGAAAGGGGGGGGGGGTGTCAGAGCTATTCACGACTGTCAAAAGCACCACCCTCTTAACTCTTCAGCCACACGACTTGTTGGAACATGGAGTAAAGAAATTAAAATCTGAACAGATAGCTCGGCCCGCATTAATGCGGGCCTAGGGGTTAAAAGGTTTTAAATACGATGCGTTTCTTGGCATCGTCACGTTGCACTTCTTTATAGAATTGCATCGGCTGATGACCGCAGGGTTAAGTGAGTGCCCTGGTTTTACTCTATTAGTAACTCCCTCTAACAGTAACCCACCCTAGAAGTTAATCTATAATAACAATACAGTACTCTAATATACCATGAGGAGTCATCAAAACTATAGACAAGATGACTATCAAATGAAATTTTTGATGCTTTAACACGCTATTTTCCATTTTTACGACATGTGCCTTGACTTCATCTTGCATAGTTAATTTCAAATTTTTATCTTACTAAATTCTTTAAGCATTTTACATTTGTTACTCTTTGAAATTACAGTATTTCATTAAATTAGCAATGCATTATGCAGTTTGTCCTACGATTTAATTGTAATTTAAACTGTAAAATCACCACACCCTTTCTATTTTCATACTGGATTAATATTCATAACAGCATCTTGTGACACAGTATTATCATCATCACAAACAAGGTTCTTTTTAATGGAAAAGCACTTTTACTTTGAGAGTCCAATTGATAGTCACAATAATACACTAAGTGAATTACAAGATGATTCTCAACTCAACTGTCACTATCCACACAGAAAAGTATCAACAAAATTTAAAACAGTAACTTGAAATATCTTTAATTCAACATCAATATGAACATAAGCAATTAAATAAATCTAAATATCAATTACAGTATTACTATACCTCATAAATATTAATCTGGAAATAAATGCATTTCATTGGTCATTTTCACTTAGTACCCGATACAGTATGTTGTTTACTTCCCCTTGCTTGCATATTTATGTACACACAGGGAAAAAGTACCTAAAATAGACTACTGTATTGCCTGCCTGACAACAAGAACTGTATGCAAATATTGTAATTCTTGACCTCGATATTTTGAAGCGATATATATGACCATCTGGTATGAAAAATCAAGATGTTAAAATATAAGACCAAGACCTATCTACATTCGTTGATGGTAATAATTTTTATGAGGTATAGTGAAACAAATACAATATGGTTTTCTTTTAAGGCCAACTCAGACAGCATCGTACGACGCAACCCGACGCGATTTGTTGTCGCGTCGGGTCTGTGTGAGTTAAACGCAGACGCGATGGTGTGCGTCGGGGGCAGTCGCGTCCTAGAATATTAAACATGTTTAATATTTCTCACGACGGCTTGACTGTCCCCGACGATAAATCGGGTCGGGCTGCGTCGGCCGAGGCTCTCTGAGTTGGCCTTTAGTGTTGTAAGTTCTACTTCTCTTAGGTGTTGGATGACTGGTACTATTTCTCTCTACTTCACGTCAGGAGGTATTCCCAATTATCAAACACCTCAGGAAGTAGAGTGCAATACCTCAAACCATGTTGTATTTGTGTATATAATTTAAAATTCATAGTAAACAAAAAAAAAATTCTAGTAGCGCATATTGGTTGAAAACTTGGGATCAAATGTATCATTACTATCTAAAATGCATCCATCTTCCATGAGTATAATGGCAATCCGGGCAATATTCTTTGCATCGGAGATTCCCCTATGAGGGCGACCTTCAAACATCAGTTGATGTGCATTTAACATCTTTTTAAGGTTCATGCGAGGTAAGCGATAAAAGTTACTCATAGCTTTACAAACGTTCACCCAGCGTCGGCAATATTTTGGAAATGGAATTTGACTGAGATGACATTGCACATTCAGGAACAGATTCATATCCCATGGACTGAAAATAACAAAAGAATCAATTACATATCAATTCATATAATACTGTAAATCATAAAAATTGAATTATTTTATTTATATAATTGTATAAAAAAAAAATTGAATTTAAAAAAATAATTTTGAAGTTAATTTTGCAGTAACAAATTAATTTAAGCACACAAACTATACTGGCTAATGATAATAATAATAACACTTCAATTAAGTATTTCTGTCATTTTTTTGCTTTTTTCTTTTATGTTCAAGTAAATTTAATCTTTACATGAAGTAAACTTAAAAAATGATTTCAAATGTTAAAAAAAAAAAAAAAAAAACTCTCAATGTCTTACCCATCACAAGCTACAGCAAATGTATGGTAAGTTCCTAAGCCCTTTGACTCCATCCAGTGACAAGCTCTCTTCCAGACTTCAGGGAACTCATCTGCTTGATCAACCATACTCTAGGGAACATTAATAAAAGATAACCATAACCATCTTCACTGAGCGTACATTAAAAGAAAAAGGATGACGCATGGTTGCGTGACCGCTTGCACTTGGTTCCAGGGGCCGAGTATTCCATTTGTTTTTCCTTTTTTTTTTTTTTTGGGAGAGAATAGGCAATTAGTCAGCTTATCCAGGTAAGTGGAAGTAGACTAAACTATTGTCACTGAGTGTACATTAAATCCTGACTGCCTGCAACAACAAACATGTATTGATCTACTGTACAGGAGCAACAATGTTGATATGATAAAGAAAAATCAATACTGTATCATATACTAATTTGAGTAAGGACAAAATGATTGTGATGATTTACCATCCAGACAATTGCACAGCTCTGGGATATATATATATATCGTAGCACCATTCTTTTAAATGTCTTACCATTATTGACATATTTTGATTTCCTATTACGTCCATTAAAATATCGTAAATAAATAATTTTACAATAACACAAATCTACAAAATATTGATGAGGGCTTGTCACACTACAAAAGCCACACATTCATTATTCAAATTACGTTAGTACAGCACAGAGAAAGCAGCAACAGTGTATTCAGTATGTACTGTACAGTAGTAGATAAGTGGAACATACCACTTCAGTGAGTGCGGCTGATACAAACGTACATATGTTCACTAAATATAATGGAATAAAATATATTATAAAAGTGACCATGTTAACGGGCATGTTAATCACTAAAAGAAATCATTACTGTATGTGATGAATAGGAGAGTCTACATCCATCATAACATTTTAGCATGTATTGTATAATTCATTTTTGCCATATTCTTTACCAGTAGGCCTATCTTACCTGCTTTAACATTATAAGCAAAATTATTATTGGCTCATGTTCTTCTTTATTTAAAAGGTAATTTGACATTAACTTGCAAAGATCTTTCTAAAATTATAGTTAACATGTAGCAGTATTCAACAGTATGCTTTATATTTTGTTATACAGTACATGGCAATACTTCCAGCATTTGGCTGACTGGGCTTCACAGAATGATTATTTAAATGATACTCTTAGGCAGATCCATAGGGGGTGATAGTTGTCTATGTCCGGGACCCCCTCCTTCACCCTTAACATGTTATAGTGCTTTTAGCTGGCAAAAATGTGTACAGATGTTGGGTAAATAGTTGGAAGCTTTTATTCTTCTTTAGGGGTTGAGGTCATTTATGAGAATAATTTTCAACATTATTGTTGGATTTTAAGTTTCTCAAAAGATGGGAGTGTTACAGACAGTTCTCCAAGCAATTTAAACTTATGCTATTTACACTGGAGTTCCCTTCTTTCTGCACCCCCTCCTGAAAATATCTGGACCCGCCCCAGTACCTCACAGCCTCTCTCAAGTTTACATAAAATTACTAGCAGCAGCACAAAGCCGAATTTCATTATGATGATAATACGACAAGGACATGAGGATGATAATGACAATAGTGAACATAAACTTGATGTTAATGACTATGATAATGTTGATATAATGATGGTGATGATGAAAATGAAGATGATGATGATGATGATTTATGATGATAATATGATGATGATTTATGATGATAATATGATGATGATTTATGATGACCATGATATGTTGATGAAGATGATTTATAAGGATGATATAATGATGATGATTTATATGATGATGATGGTAATGATGATAGTGAACATGAACATGATGATTATGATGATGATTATGATATGATGATGATGAAGATGATGATGATTGTAATGATGATAGTGAACAGGACGATGTTAATGATTATGATAATGATGATGAAATAATGATGATATTAATGATTATAATTGTAATGATAATGATAATGTTGCTTCAAAAAATTTAATTAATATTCTGCTAAAAGATGGAGACAATCACTGTCCTATATCTTGAGAAATATCATAACCGTTTCTACCTGTGTTATGCTTGTAAGTTCCGTGCAGAAATTGCTTAATTTGGGATTCACAATTGGTCGGCAAAACGATTGAAATTCACCTTCCTGAAACAATGCAGAAAAACTCAAAATTTTCAATCATAAAAAAATAAAAATTGTAAACTTTGTTACATTTACTAAGTAGTTACAACAAACAAAATAATAATTTCTTTTTTTCAAAATACATGATGTTAAATATAATCGTCATTAAAATAGAAACAGTTGAAATGAAATTACACCTAGTGAAGAATTTAATAATTTAAGAACAAATAAATATTAAGGTGTTAGATGCTGGGGCAACTGAGTCTATATTTTTTAATTTCAGCTCAATTCACACCCATCATGGAAAATTATAAATTTCAACATCAATATTAGAAAGCAGCTAGCTCAAGCCATGTCTGCATGGCCGTTTGCTATCAGATAAGTAACACTGATGATCTCCAGTCGAGAATCTACACAATAAAAAAATAATCGGTTGTACCAGGATTAGAACGGACCTGAAAAAAATGCACGCATTGCTGCTTGTCTTGAAACACTTTGTCAAAAAAGTTTTAAAATGTATGTAATTGATAAAAACATGATGTTTAACTACTATTCTGCAAATGATGAATTGTATTCACACTGTTTATCCATGACTCAAAGGTCAAACAACACCTAATTTGCATAAAGATCACACTGGTGGTCTCTGTTGACACCGCTGCGATGCAAAGGTAACTCTATGGATCATTGCAGTGACTGATCCGTTATGCAGAGTTACTAACACCATTTACACGCCCACTTAACACGTATATCAACAGATAAACGCAATAATTACGGTGATCGCCTGCCGTGTAAAAAGGGTTCAGTGGTCTAAGATGGTGGTAGCCACTGTGTGTGCGCTGAACCTTGGAGATCTCTTTAAATAAAATTTTGTTTTCTTATCAAAAGCTAAGAGTTTTGCCAAAATATATTGGTGGATGTAAACAGTGTAGTAATGCGATGGTTAAATATCTTTTCTTATTTTCATCTGAAGAAGTGCACTGTGTGCACGAAAGCTAGTGTACTGTCAAATAAACTAGTCTTTAAAGTACTCAATGTTTTTCAAGTTTTATATTCTATTACATCAGACTAGAATGGCTCATTTATTTTTATTTAAATTTTTGGTGATTTCAAGGTAGCAGGTGCAATAAAAATAAAGAAAGGCTATTACTTTTTTCTGAAATTTTCATCTTTTGTGGGGCAGGTGCACTAATAGGCAAAAAATAAAATTGTAATTTTATTCGAAATCATCACTATTGGCGTGCGGTGGGTAATAATAATATATAATTATTATAATAGTTATTATAATAATAATAACTCCATGGTCAAACAGTGTATAAACTAATTTTTGCCTAAAACAAACAAGAAAAGTAACAAATAAAAATTTTAAATATGATGAAAACTTACAACTTCAAGAGTACTGGTGTTTACCAGTACAATAGGGAACTCAATTATCTCAGGGATAAAATCTATCGGCGTTGGCTCCTCACACGTTGCTTCAAAGTCTATTACAAGGAGATAGTCAACCTTTTGCATCGAAGTGAAGCCAGCCTCACCAAGGTGCTGCCGCTTATAGTAAGATTTCAATCTTGATTTTAATATATCTGATGTACCTCTAAGTACCATTAATAGAAAAAAATATCCATTTTATAATTATTATAGATTAAAAGGTGTATTGTCTCCTGAAAAATAGCAAAAGAAATATTTGAAGACAAATCTAAAATTTACTTGCTCATTTAGAAATACAGTAGCATACAAATTATCAACATGAGATAACAAATGCATCTCCTACCCACCGAGTGTTCAGCTTGGCCGATTCAAGTTGGGCTACAATTTCGCCTCGACTCATTTTGTTAATTTCACCGTTCTTGAGGGAAATTTGTTTGAATACTGGGTGACTTCTATCTATCTGTGAAAACTGAAATTTAGGAAAATTACAGATCGATGGTCCAGCTGATGTGGTTTGTAGGCCTTTGTTCAGGGAGTTGGTATTATAAAAGTGAATTATACTAAACCAAAAAGAAAATGTCTTTAGGCACTAACATAGGCCTGTTACAGGGGGTCCCAAGTAGGCCTATCCAGAGAGTCACAGGAAATTTGGACAGCAATTTTGCACTCTTGCGAGCAAGGAAAGATTACCCGCATTTGTTTGCAGATCAAGCCTGATCCATGAATCACTGGTATGCAGCTTATGCTGAATCACCATCTCTGTAGTGTAGGCCAAGACGTAACACAGACATCACCTGTAATAATACTGGAGAAGATAATCAGCCTGAGCTGTATAGGCCCTGGTCTAGTATTAATTATACTATTACCCGCAGTAATTTGAATGGCGCGTGTAAGACGAAGAAGGCTATGAGTATGAGAACATAAGGCTTACGACAGCTTACATTACATTCAGTGGTGGTGGCCCCCCCCACCCCGGTCGGGGAAGACGATACAATTTTGTCGGGGAACAAACAAAAAAAAATATTTACATGTAATATTTGTTTAGCCACCATATTGTTTGTGTTAACTTTTCATCACAACAACAACGATAATAATAATGATAATAATAATAATAATAATAATAATAATAAGTCAATGAGACTAATTACAAATAATTTGCGTTCTGTTATGACAAATGCTCATTTAGAAAGGCTCATGATGGTTGGAATACATCGTGATAGGTGAAGCAACCTCGACCATGACAGCGTGGTTGACAGATTTCGTGCAAAATTTCCAAAATATAGAATTTCACTTTCAAGAATGAGGATTTGAAAATAAATTAGATGGTTACATTGCATACTCTTTGTTTCTTGCTTTATTCAAAATGTTTTGGTTTTGGAAGCTGATTTCTATGGGGTGCCATACGCAGCAAAAGTCCATGTTAAAATCAAAATGTAATTGCAAAATTCAATG
>NW_022756443.1:0-559 GCF_011630105.1 Anneissia japonica
AAAATACAGTTAATCTGTGTGATTAATTAAAATCATGGCTTGTATAACATGGTATAGTTCAGTAAATAATCAGTACGGTAATTATTCATGAATAATTTCTTACAGTGGTAATGTTAATCTTAATCATTGTAACCAGTACACTATTATTAATCTAAACATACAAACATACACAAAGCATGTAAAAACTTACTACTTTGACCGGATGTGATTACACCATTTAACAAGTAAACCTCATAATATCATCAGTTGTCATAGCATACATGTAATCTGTATGTTGGATGGTAGATCCTACAATATCAATAATTAAGTCTAAATACATGTACAATAATAAGATACAAATTGTACCTACACTGGCATTAACCAATACATTAAAAACAACTTAAGACTCAGAAACAAAGGGCCTGTTCAAGAACAGTTCCTTATCTAAACAAGCTACACAGCATCAAGTGATCTCATGAATATTAATTAGCATTCTGAAACAATGGTTTGGTAAAGTGCCTTAGCAGAAGGCCCAAGCTAGCAAATTCTAAGTTAACAAAGTTATCAGATTTCGACATAT
>NW_022756444.1:0-900 GCF_011630105.1 Anneissia japonica
GTTATTAAGACGACTCATACTGAGTTGTTGGCTGGAAGACCGAGATAGTAGACCAACACCGCAACATATATTAGAAAGGATTCAAACCAAATCTTTTGGACCGATCAGAAAATTATAGTTACAGCGCAACACACACTTCAGAATAGGCCTATCATCAGGTCTTAAAAGTAAATTACACAGACCTCCTACAGTTATTAATGTGACAGCATCGGGGCCCTAAAAAGTGTTCCCTGATGGCACGTACTCGTACAAATATGAGATAGATTCTTCTTAATTTTATTTAATTGAATTAAGAACTAGTTAGCATATGAATTTAATCAAATCAAATATCAATACCAGCATTTGTAATACGTTTATGATAGGCTACATAATCAACAGTGTAATTAAACAATAAATTGTAGAAATGTGAATTTATAATATACCGTATTGTTTGAAGTGTTATTAATAAAGTTAATTAATAAATATTCTTTTTTACAATATTGGGTCATCCGTTGGATGCAATGTACAGTAGCATGAATTAAGGATTTGGAAGTTGTGCATGTTAAATTGGAAACACTGAGGATGGGAAAAATCAATCTAATGGCTAGTGCTAAATTTGAGTGAAGAAGAGAAGCAGTGAGTATGACCATTAAAATGTCATCATATTGGACAAAAGGCCTACAAAATGTATACAAACTTGACACGGCCTAGTACCGATATAGAAATTATGTTTTGATGTTAAGCTTGGTTCGAAAGTTACCAGAAGAAAACATTTAATGAAGTGATTCTTTTAAGTTTATTTTTAATTAAGTTGTGAATTAATTTAAATAGTGTCCCATTAATAATGTGTTAAATTGACAATTTGGCACTAATAAAATGTTGCCCATCCCCTTAATAGGGGAGTCCCTTTCAATGTTGATT
>NW_022756445.1:0-528 GCF_011630105.1 Anneissia japonica
AACTGTCGTGGGACACCATACCTCAGCACGAAGTTCTCCACGAAACAACGGGCAACAGTTTCGGACCTCTCATTTGGGATTGGGTAGGCCTCCATCCATTTGGAGAAATAATCGCCAACAACGAGTATGTACTTATTGCCTCTATCAGACTCAGGAAAAGGACCTGTAATATCCGTCGCCACCCTCTCCATCGACTGTCTCTTATACACATCTAGATGTACAGCCTGCTGCTGAAGTGGGGCTCTCTTTTTCCTGGGTGGTGATTTCCTTCGGGCGCAAGCATCACACTGCCGAATCCACGTTCGAATCCAACTGCGCATCTCCGGCCAGAAATCTCATTCCCAGATGTCCGCTGGTTTTTCCCCCATGATGTTCTTCTAGAGCTGCCGCTCTCATCTCACCAGTTTCCAACTAATATCATGTCCGTCATCTGATTCCCACCTACGATACAAAACTCCATCCTGCACCTCCAATAAGTTCCAAATCTGCCAGTACACTTTGTCAGTTCGGCTCAATCCAGCCATTTCC
>NW_022756446.1:0-1098 GCF_011630105.1 Anneissia japonica
TATGGTATTTATTTTTAGGCCCAATGGTTATTTGTATGATAAAGAAGCCATTTTAGAATACATACTACAGAAGAAGCAGGATATTAAAAAGAAGATTAAAGAATATGAAACACAGAAGAAAAAAGAAGAGGTAGGAACCATTTATAACTCAGTAAGACAGTACTTTCAATTGTAACATTGTAGTATTGGTAATATTTCCCTAATCTTTTTGGTATTTGTAGACTGAAGCCTTAACTTCTTTAGAATCCAAAATAAAAGAGAAGAAAAAAGCTTTTGTAGCACAAGGTATGTTGAAATCTTGCAAATTATTTAGTGTATATTATGTTTAATGTTATTAAACAATAACTAGTCCTTATTTTATAAATGTCTTATGAATGCTGATTATTACTACCTGTATGTTTTATGCAAATGGCAATTGTCTTGTATAGTGTCTTACACAACTGGTTCAAAGTTTATATTATTATAATGCACCTCAGCCATGTAGCTAATAATAATAATAATAATTTTGGCTTATATAGCGCATTATGCTAAAGCCTCAATGCGCTAAACAATAAAAATAAAAATGCTAGGAGAAATTTAAGAAAAGTACATTTTAAAAAGGTCAGTTTTTAAAGCTGTCTTAAAATCAACAATGGAGGTTGCCTGTCGGATTAGGCAAAGCATTCCAAAGGAAGACAGAAGCCCAAGAAAAAGAATGATAGCCATAAAGCTTTATTGACGGGCGAATATAGAATGAGCAAGTAGAGACTCTAAACTAGATCTCAGAGACCTCTTAGGAATATAAGGATGAATTAGTTGTAAAATAAACTTAAAAGTGATTCTCTATGTTACAGGAAGTCAATGAAGGTACCTTAACACAGTTGTGATATGTTCCCTAATCGGGCTTAGAGACCAAGCGGGCAGCTGCATTCTGAACTCGCTGAAATTTTGAAATATCCTTAACTGGCAAACCATAAAGCAATTACTAACAACAGTCTAGCCTTGATGTTACAAAAGCATGAACGAGAATCTCAGTTGATCTAGGTTCTAGCATGTCCAATCAGGTACACTAATAAAAACATGAATACATTTTAAAACCTTTATTGAAGGAACATACAA
>NW_022756447.1:0-1050 GCF_011630105.1 Anneissia japonica
CAGTTCTTTCACTAACATTTTATTACCATGTTAAAGTTTGTCATTGACGATAAAACCCAATAGACGTATTACAGAATAATCTAAATTTAGTTGTGTTTACCTCTATGATTTAACAATAGGCTTCTACCTTTGGTCAAATCATTTGGTCATCAGTACGTCTATGATAAAGTTTTTACTTCCCCCGAGCTGCTATGTCAAATTCAGCTGAGCTAATAAGAATACCAATCTTTGGAGTTTTTTATAGTGTTGTTTAGAGGGTTAAATTTTAAATGCGAGTCTCTAAAACCTCTACGTACATCATAACGTGTTTTTTTTTTTTCTTGTTTAAAGCACACCGTAAATAATAGGAATACAGAAAGCACCCAGTGTTCGTTTTTCTCGCTGTTTATTCTATTTATGGCCTAATCTTGTTCATTAAAAAACATGTGCAGATTACCCTGGGGTTGCATTTTTGTCTTTACTTTCTATTGGATATTCATCGAACTTTTGTTAACATTCATTTCGATTTTACCCGTCATATATTATATATTTGATAATTAATATAAATGAATGGATAATGTTTTTATTTTTTTTTTACAGGAGAGCATTAATATGGAGGAAGACAGACGTCAATCGAATAGTACACTTATTGATAATAAAAATGGTAAACTAGAAATACAATAAAATATTTTAATGATAAAGTTTGTAGTTAACGAAACACATATGTAATAAAGATACTGAAAGTGAATTATATTCTTATTGTGGCAAACATTAATTGCTTTTAAAATACATATAATCGTGATTAAGTATGTCTTTCAAAAAAGATTTACATTGTTAAGCTAAATCAAAAAATAGTATAGCTGTATTAGTCAGTGTATATAAATGAAACAAATGAGTAGGAAGCGCTTTATTTGACTAACGATGAATTTTATTTCACAAGCTTTCGCCCCAGTCAATGGGGCTTCATCAGGTGATTGTTTGTTAAGCTAGTTTTCAGCATCAAATATCGGCCTAATGCCTCTTAAAAAACATCGGTCACAGAGCGCATACTCTACATAATTATTATGAAGG
>NW_022756448.1:0-608 GCF_011630105.1 Anneissia japonica
ACCAAACGCGTCATTCGGAGGTTCTTCGAGAGAACAGGAACCTGAAGGAGGAGGTGGAAGCGAACACCAGGAGGATCGAAAGTATCGACGACGAACTTCGCGCGTCGAAACGGACGCTCGGCGACAGAGACAGACTGATTTCGGACAAAGATCGAGCGAAGTCCAACATGAAGAAGGAAATCGCCACTCTCAGAGACGAACTTCGTGCCGAAAAGGACAAGGTGGCAACAGCCGTAAAGGAACGCAGCGACGACGACGCCCGAAGTTCTGTGACGCTCGAGAAGATAAAAGACGAATTGCGACTGGCGAACCGGGAACCGGCGGCTGCAAAGGACCTCCAACGACGGTCGGCTACGAAGCTGGAAGAGACCGAGAAGCAGGTGGAGAGTCTGAAGGAACGGTTGGATGAAAAAGGTCGCTCGACTGGCAACGCGAAGAAGGAGATCGCCTCCCTCAGAGACGAACTTCGTGCCGAAAGGGAAAAGGTGGCAACGGCTTCCAAGGAACGCAGCGACGGCGACGCCCGACGTTCGGCAATTCTCAAAAATATCAAAGAGGATCTGCGACTGGCGACTCGCGAATTGGAGACTGCCAAAGACAGGGAACGA
>NW_022756449.1:0-1212 GCF_011630105.1 Anneissia japonica
ATGGTTCTGAAAAGAACTGTTGTTGGTTCAGAATGTCTCGACGTTTTGTGGTCACCATGCCTTTTCACACGTAGTCTCAGTTATTGTTAGTTTTCCACCAATCAGCAGCAAGCCTCACTACCCAGACATATGTATGTCCCTGTTTGGAATTTTCTGCAGATATTATTCTCCTGAAGACGATTAAAGCAACTCAATCGAAAACATCGACACATTCTCAACCAAGAATTCTTTTCATAACTATCTATTTAGTTTATTATGTTTTATTACTTCGCCATGCAAAACTTCAAACAATACTATGTATCCTATTTTGAACCTGCTTTTGTATGGATGATCACTTACAACAATATAAACCAGGTTATTTGTTTATTCCTAATATTGGGGCTATAATTGTCGCACTTTCCACACATTTGGTGTCGTTTTGCCCACAATATCTGCAAGTACTTCGTTTGACAGTATAATGCACAAATTTAATACACTGCATGCCAGTGAAATATAGCATGCATAATCTATCAAAAACGTTTATTATTTTATATATCTTTCAAAAATGCTCGGAAAAATTAATCTGAGCTTATAGTAGGTTACTTGCATTTTTGGGCTATAGTGATGAAGCTAAAAATAAATCTTTCATATCATCATGTAAAGTTAGAAATGATATTCTTGTACAATATGTCTTAATTTAAGTCTAAACTTGTCTCTAATTAGCTATTATAGGTTGTTTATTATGCAGAAGTAAAGACACAATTTAGAATAAATTGTTCAGTGATTCATGCTGCTTATGAATTGATTGAATTTTATGGTGGAATTAAATTCATATTATGTTCATAAAAAACTCGTTTTTTAGTCGTTTGTGTAGCCGCATATTGTAGTTTAGGCTTACAAGTAATGTACTGTAGTTCATTTTTGATAATTTCAAATTATCTGATCACTCGAGACACGAAGAAAGCAATTACCGTCCGTTAGTAAAAGAATGAATTTTAGTAAATTTATTCAGAATCTCGAACCATGTAAAACACGAGAGAAGAAGATAATTAAAAAATATACACAATCATAGTTAAATTCCAGGGTAACTCAAGAATTACAAGACTTATTTCCACTGAGGTCCCTATGCCTACGTGAAAAACAAAAACGACTGAAACATACAAATCGATTTCTAGATGTAAAATTGAGTAAATAAAATGTTTAGAATAAGGAAATATTTAAAGATTCAAACAA
>NW_022756450.1:0-585 GCF_011630105.1 Anneissia japonica
AAAAAAAAAAAAAAAAAGTCTCTGATCTTGGAATATGGTAACAATTCAACCTGATGAAGAATGTCCAGCTTTATACATCTTGGCAGCTCACATTTTACCTCTATTTTTATTTACTCTTTTTTTCCTGGTTTTTATTATCATTTTTATTTACTCTCTTTTTTTCTGGTTTTTATTATCATTTATTTACTCTCTTTTTTTTCTGGTTTTTATTATCATTATTTATTATAATCATTATTTATTATAATCATTATTTATTATTATTATTATTATTGCTATTTTTTTAAACTTTTTCTTTTATTTTTATTTAACCTTTTTTTAAAATTCCACCTCAGTTTTTTCGTTCATAACATGTTATTCTTATTATTATGTCCATCAGATTAATTATTGTCGTATATACTGTTTACTTTTCTTAAATGGGGGTCAAGCTTCAAGTTCTTTGAACTTAATTGACCTCTATCCACACACAGTTTGTATTTTTCTTATGGTTATGACATAATTTAATTATGAAATATTATTTATGCGAATGCTATATTGTGTGTGGAAAAAGTCTAATAAATAAATATATGTATTCTAAAAGTGCGATCA
>NW_022756451.1:0-976 GCF_011630105.1 Anneissia japonica
GCACTATACGTTGCTAGTATTGCCAACTACATTTATTCATATATATATATATATATATATATATATATATATCTGAAAAATGACAACAGTAATAGAAATAGTACTAATTGATAAAAAAAATTATCAATCCTCAAAATCATAGTAATAATGCCCTGTTTTTATATATCTTTTTTATTCAACATCTTAAAAAGAATGAGGTTTTTCTTTTCTTATATGTATTTCAAAACATATAAAACTATAATGTAAATGTCTTAAATGTTTAATGGTGTTAGATTATGCCCATGACAGAAATAAATGGAATAAAACTGTAAAATACATTATTGTATGTCACAAAACAGACATTAGAATGAGAATATAAAACAACCGAAAAATCCAAAATAATACCAAAACAACAATAGAATATTCTGAATATTTTGATAAAATTTTCCTGGTTTTGAGTGCTTTCCACAAATGTGTCGTATTAGTATAGTCGTACTACTCTATATGTGTGAATGCATAAACAGTTATACATATCCAGGTGGAACTGCCACCATTCCCCCAGGAATGCTTCTAGTTTAGCAGCAGTACATTTAATTCAACAAAGTAACATTTCACATAATACAACTTTTACATCCCAAATGCATGTCTAACCACATGTCATTTAATGTTCCTAAAGCACCATTCAAGGACACCATTAGTTATCATTTAGAATTATTGTGTTACTGACATCAACATGTTGTTATGTTTTCATATTTGTAAACAGAACTGTGATTTTTTTTTTAATGTGTACAGTATGTTTCATCTTGTTGCTAAATAAAAAAGTGTATTTTTCATCGTTTGTACAATAACAGATACTTAATATAAATAATCTACCTTACATTATTTTCAATTTCTTAGATGGATTCATGACTATCAGGAAGCCTGCATTGATAAAGTTGAACGATTTCTGCACTGTCAAGAAAACATGGGCCAGCTTGGTGCAGTAGCGTCTATTATA
>NW_022756452.1:0-1065 GCF_011630105.1 Anneissia japonica
AAAAAAAAAAAAAAATTATAATAAAAAAAATACAATATGTGTTATTATTTTATATAACTCAGTTGCCAAGTGTCAAGATAACAAAGAGCATCCATTGCACTGATCTGGTACATTAATACTGCCATTGCTAAAACTGGGATTAAAAGGGTATAGCAGCAGTAAACTCAACAGAGATGCTGTTGTATTTAATTTTTGTTTCCATCTTTTCCATCGTTATTACTGTATTTAATATATTTTTCATCAAAGTAATTTACCTCTTGTAGTTGTTCGGAGTATTGCATGAGTTTTTCTGCTAGACTGTCAAGTCCGTCAATTTGTCCCATTGTAGCTGCCTCCTTCAGCTTGTTCGTCAATCCTTCATGATCGTTACCCCTAAAAATCTCCTCTGCTTGGCTTAACGCTGTCATTTGAAGCTATTAAAAAAAAAAATCCAGTAAAAAATTATATGTAAAATGACATACTTTACTTCTGTACGATTTCTATACTCATTAAAATCTTAGATTACAGAAATCATTTGCTTTTTTCTTCCATCCAATACTTCCTAATACACATAATTATAATATATTAAGGTTTGAGAAGTTATAAAGAAGCATCAAACATAATTAGCTTCCATATTTGTTTCCTTACCTACATGCAGTGCATGTTAAGTAACATTGTTATAATGTCTTAGGCATTGGCACTTGAATGTTATTTCTTAATGCCAAATAGAAAAAAAAAAGAATTAGAGATAGAAACAACACACACACTGTTGCATATCTGGGCCTATGCCAAGCCTAGACATGCACAGCTAATACATCATAAGAAGATAAGATTGCTACAATACACAAGTTTAATTAATAGTAGCTGGCCAAATATGCATGTAAAAGAAATCATCACATCGGCAGTCGGTGGCCAAATAAGCATACGGTAGAAATCATCACATATTTGAGGTACTGTATCCAGTTTGCAAAAAATGATATAAAGCTTCTCCCCTTATCAAGCTAGGAATCCTCAAATTAATACTGAATGACAAGTGATCAATTTTTATAAGAAATCACAAGGTCAAACTAATTACAATCAAGCAAC
>NW_022756453.1:0-779 GCF_011630105.1 Anneissia japonica
TATATATATATATATATATATCCCATTTAGACGATAGCAAAAATTTCTGGCTCAAATGTTGTTAGGCCTATTTGCTTATTTTAATATGTTCAAAGATAGAAAATTATTACTGTACTGCAGTCCTTTAGGCCTGTGTATTATATATAGAGAGATTCTAAGGTCAAGTGGGTGGAGTCCCTTGCGCTCAGATATTCTTGATATTTTCACGTTTTAAAAGATGCCATGAACTGAGTATTAAAGTTATTCCGGTGGCAATCCATGAAATGAGAGGGGGGCAGGTAGGGACCTTCAGAGATGGAGGGTCCATATTACCTGGGCCCCTTAGGAAGAATTGTAGTTATGGCACCTCTAGTCAGACGGAAATGACTTAAAATTTGAATATAATTTTTTTCCATTCAGGGAGGGCCCGTACCGCCCCAACCCCCTTAATCAGCCACTGGTTTTGAGAGCAAACATTCAATGTTTTAATTTTCCAATGTTCTGTAGTCTATCAACGTTTTTGATTGGCCTAACGATGAATATAGCAACTTTGATATGTTAAGGAAACTGATCTATACAAAATTAAAATCTAATTAAAAACATTGTGGAAATGTCATTAAATATACTACAGGTAAACGTTCTTAAATAAAATTACATTAAATGAATCGTAAATAAATCGAGGTCAAATTAAAATAAATCACTGCAAATTGGATATACACAGCCTAGATTTTTTTTAAATTATTATTATATTTTATCTTTATTTTGCCAATAAAACAATATACTGTACAAATAAAAATCCG
>NW_022756454.1:0-846 GCF_011630105.1 Anneissia japonica
AATACGGTAATTAAGTCAAAGCAAGTCGGCATACGTCTATAAAGGATTAATGATAATGAACAAATTAACAGTGATAAGGGTGAACAATGAATGAGCAAGTGGTGGACTGTGGGAAAGCATTACTATAGTTAATGCATGGGGGAATTAATTCATCCATGGTTAATGGATAAGCTAAACATAAGGCATAACTAAAATCAAGAACAGGAAGCGGCTATGAAAAAAAAAAAAAAAATTAAAAATAAAAAAATTATATATATATATATAAAATTATACAAAGCAATATTGTAAATTAAATAAATGTGGGTATATAAAAGTATTGAAAGGCAAATAAAACATAGTTGTAATGATGGGAGCAAGAATCCAAAATGATATAGGCCTATGTAGTATTGTATAAGGCATATAATATATATAGATATAGTGCATCTTGAAAAAATGAAACAGATAAGTTCTACAATAGTATAAGCTAGAGTGAAAATACCAACAATAATATATAATGAATAGGCCTAACAGAATAATAATAATAAAACCGAATAAATAGAAATAAAATTATAATTAAAAGTGATTTTTAATTATAATTCTTGATTTTAGTTATGCCTTATGTTTAGCTTATCCATTAACCATGGATGAATTAATTCCCCCATGCATTAACTATAGTAATGCTTTCCCACAGTCCACCACTTGCTCATTCATTGTTCACCCTTATCACTGTTTATTTGTTCATTATCATTAATCCTTTATAGACATATGCCCACTTGCTTTGACTTAATTACCGTATTGTTTCTCAAATTGTATATTGCTAAGATAGTTTCTCAATATGTTCATTTTATGTCAAGCCTTGACAAAGAC
>NW_022756455.1:0-743 GCF_011630105.1 Anneissia japonica
TTTTGGGCGGAACCATCGGTCGATCGTACGGTTTACGATTCACGCCCGGCGAATGGTCGTAATGCACGAGCGCTCGACGAACGTGTAGTTGACCGTCGCCGCCGACGCGTCTCAGACGCCTCACCGGTTTTCCTTCGGACATCTTGCAACATCCCGGCAGCCGCAGAGATTTAACGGCAGCGTACACGGAAAGGTCGACGTACTTCATCTCGGGGTACACCTGTCGCAAGGACGTCATCATCGAAGAGAGAGCTGCCATGTTCCGGATCGGTCGGGGAAGCCGTTGGTACACGTGCAGCGAAAGTTTGGCACTGCCGTCGCTGGAGTAGACGTCCGGCTCTTCGGGTAAGTTGCCAAGCTCTCTGGACAGAACGCGACGAAACTTTTCGGCCAGATCCAACCCCGCGCCGTCGCTCCACTGCGGTTGGCTCGAATCGTCGACGTCTAAAGGTATCGTGTGCACGAACAGGTCTCCGTCAAAGACTTCGCTGAAAGTCAGGTCGCCACGTGACCTAACCATCCGCTCGAGAACGGTCGGCGATGCCACCGAGTATCCCCTCGCGTTGCCTTCGTACACGGACGTCATCACGGACGTGACCGACGGCGCACCGTCGACGCCTCGGAAGCATCTCCAGGATCCGACGTCGGACGTGCCGACCGGAGGAAGGCACTTGGAAAACCTTCGAGCGAGAACGAATGGTCGTGGCAGTTGTCCTTCGCCCGTCAGCAAACCCACCGATGCA
>NW_022756456.1:0-741 GCF_011630105.1 Anneissia japonica
TCGCCAAATTTGATCAAATGTTTAATTTAAAAATTAAATTTAACCGGTTCTAGGCAACGTAGAACAACAGAATTTCGATTAATAATAGCAATTTTAATTACTTGATCCATGATTAATTTTGAATTTGATATAAAAATATATTAAAATGCCTAACGACGACAAAGAGATGTAGCATAAATGTAAAAATTTGTTTTTGTGATCTAATCGGCCAATATTTTAGACCGTGTAGTAGCTTCATTCATGAATGTACATGTCAATGGCACATTAACAGTGTATTTAGTATATGTCCTGAAAGAATAACTAGCTTTTTGCCAACGTAGGAATTGTGAAAAATAGACTAGTTTTAAATAGTTTAAAATATATCTTAACCGCAGACATACATGTATAAAAAATATATTGTAAATGGTTATGTAAACTGCCACTCAGTGAAGTTCAAAAAAGTTGTCTTCATTGGTGGTATGAAGTTCACCATGAAATAGAGTAGAGTTTTTGTGAAGTTTGAAGTGTTTTCTTGTCTTCGTTAGATTCCTCTTCTGGTTACATTTAACCAACACGGCTGCTGCTCTTTGCAAGTGGAAATGGTGCCGCGAGCACAGCTCTCTGGGATGGATACGTGCGCCTTACAAGATGCCATTATTATTATTTACTTGCTAATAATTTTTCATGCGGTATTTAAAGCTAGATGTTTCAATGTTTTCCGATTAGTGTATGGAATATATTATGTGCAAGATGTGTCATCAT
>NW_022756457.1:0-1020 GCF_011630105.1 Anneissia japonica
TGTGATGTTTAATATATTATTAGTTGAATGTTTATTATTATTTAATATTTATAAGATTTATATAGTACACATATCCAATTATGGAAGAACTGCTCAAGGCACTTTTAACCTGGTCATTGGATACATAATCCATCATACACAAAGTGGAACCTCCTCCGCTCCCTGGGGAGTATTCCTAGTTATAATCAGCACAATCAATTACTTTCTGAATCATCACCTCCTACCAGGTACTATATAATACTGCTGGGTGAAGAGAGGCGAATGCAGATAAATTGTCTTGCCCATGGACGTATTTAGTGTGATGAGCATCGGATTCAAACCCCAAGCCTTCAAATTGAAATCCCAACGCCTTACACTCTGCGCCACTTCTAAGTTAATTGATCGTTTTACCTAAAAGAAGGGCCTCAATGTGTAATGATGATGAATATGTTTGTACTGTAATTAAAATGCTTACATTCAGTTAAAAAATACATAAGGCCTAAACTCAAAAAAAAAAAAAAATTTTTTTTGAGGGTGAGAACTTGTGCTTGTTATCCTTTGACTTCTCAGTTAATCGAACACATAATAATACAAACTCAAATAGAAAGAACATTTAAGATAGATCGTTTTACCTAAAAGAAGGGCCTCTGATCAATGTGTATTGATGATGAAAGAATACCGTATGTTTGTAATAAATAATACCATGATGAAAATGCTTATATTTAGTTTCAAACACACGTGTGTGGCCTATATTATAGGATACTCCCTATGTTGTATTGTTTTGTATATTTAGGGGGTGGGGTGGGTATGATAAATTACTAATCGGGAAAATTATTACCTTTGCCCCCCCTGACCCAAGACCCCTGTTACGCGCCTGATCATCTCAACCATCATCATCTTAATCATAATCATCTGCACCACCATCATCAACAATGATTATCAGGCCTAAAAAAATTGTTTGTTTGCTGTCACATTGTAAAAATTTGAATACAGGGGCGGGTGGAAAAAAGGGGTTTTTTTTTTTTTTTTTTTTTTTTAGTA
>NW_022756458.1:0-745 GCF_011630105.1 Anneissia japonica
TGTACCATATTTTGTGTCTTTGTATATGTTCCATCTTATTAGTGGAGGTTCTATCTCTTTTGAATATAAATTAAATACTGTACTTTTATTAATGTATTATTGCCCACATGAATTGTATAGCCCTAGGTGCCGCAGTGTTTTTTATGTAGAGCGCCATATACAAATGCTCGATGTGATCATTCGGGTCCGATGGCACCTCCAATTTCAAGCAAGTTTTGCAGAGAGACTTCTTCGAATTTACTGGAGTTAGGTTGCATATGAGAATGAAGAAGATAATTCTGATAGCAACATTGATTTATTGCTTTAAGTACTGCGACAATGACAATCAGATTCGAATTTAAAAAGTTATAAAAAGTATTTATTAAAGTTTTCATAGGTTTGTTTTAACGCCAGTTTGTGTTACCTAAAGCTATGTAACTTAATTCATTCTGATTTGCCAATAACAGGCCCTTAAAATTGTTGCTATAGATCGACTACAATGTACATTAATATTTGATACTTTAAATCAAATTTAGATCAATCTTAATATTGTGATTTTATATAGCCGAGGTGGATTTATGGGTGGTAAAAAAAAAATTAAAAAAAAAAAAAAAAAAAATTGATCGCCCAAACGCATCAGGCTATTTTCGGACGTCTAGAAAAGACAAAAGATGGTGTTATCTCGATCGGACCCCCTTTCGCCCCCCCCCCCCCCTCCCCTTTTTTCGGGCCGGTCCTCCCCCTTTCGGACATCTGGATCTGCCCC
>NW_022756458.1:753-1078 GCF_011630105.1 Anneissia japonica
ATCTGGATTTGCCCCTGAATCGGCCTGCATGCCAGCAACTAAAGAACATAGGCCTGAGGCTATGTATTTTTAACATTGTTCTGTGTATATCATTTGAATTTCAAACGAATGAGCGCTGATTTTCGTATAATTTTTGTAGTATTTCAAGTGTGTACCCACTGTTGTCTAGTAATCGGATTAAAATCTGGCCGAATTTTGGCCGATATCGAAAAAAAGTTTGGCCGAATTTGGCCGTGAGATGGCGTGTGTTTGGCCGTGAAGCCAGAGCCATATATATAAAGAGTTGCGACATTCCGCTCCTTGGTTTACGAAAGTCACGTGGTAC
>NW_022756459.1:0-883 GCF_011630105.1 Anneissia japonica
ACCCTGACAGAAGTGCAGTGCAATTTTTGCCAGGTAGTGAGGAGGTATTTTCCTTACAAAGATACTACAAGGAAGAGCTAGGAAAATCCTACCAACGGATTACTTTGTATTTATGCCTCAAAATCGATTATAATGAATGAGCTGAATTTGAGTCTTTTTTTTAGCATCTCTCATCTGACCTGACCTCAGTCTATTGTCAACTAATATGAAATGCGCGCGCGCAGACTTTTCCATTTTGTTTGCAGGGTTTCCTTTTTTTGTTTGTAGCGTTTCATTTTTTTGTTTGCAGCATTTCCTTTCTTGTTTGCAGCGTTTTCTTTTGATTGCTGGTGTTATTATTTTTTGCTTGCAGCGTTTCTTTATTTGTTTGCTAGTGTTTTTATTTTTTTGTTTGCAGCGTTTCTTTTTTGTTTGCAGCGTTTCATTTTTTGTTTGCTGGTGTTTTCTATTTTTGTTTGCATCGTTTCCATTTTTGTTTGCATCGTTTCTATTTTTGTTTGCACCGTTTCTATTTTTGTTTGCAGCGTTTCTTTTTTGTTTGCAGCGTTTCTTTTCTGTTTCCATGATTTCTTTTTTGTTTGCAGCGTTTCTTTTTTGTTTGCAGTGTGTCCCTTGTGGGCCATCGTAGTATTCAATTGGAGATCCACTCATAACAATGACAGCAACAGTTAATATTGTACACATTTTTGAGCTATTACAATTTCAAATGGCTGCCATTTTCCATTATTTTAGCTTTTTAGAATACATATTAATATAATAATAACCGACCTGTACAAAAACTGTGATGGAGTTAGTTACATGCAATCGCCATATGCTGTTAATATTATTACCATAATATATATATGATATATATTTATATATGTATATATATATGATATATATT
>NW_022756460.1:0-1333 GCF_011630105.1 Anneissia japonica
CTATTACTAGCCAAATATAAACAGTTCCTCCCTCATCAATAAAAGCTAAAGCGAAATAATAAAAAAAAAAAACAAACAAACAAACAAAAATCCGCCCTCCTTCATTGATTTTCTTTTTTTTAAACAGTGATAATCTAATATTTTTTCTATGTGCTCTTAGCAGCCATTGAACACAATGAAAATTTAAAGGATTAACTTAGAAAATATTAAAGAAGACAGTTGTAATTTATCACTGTGTCCCACTATAGCCAATTTGGCAACCATTGGACACAATGAAAAAGAATAGGATTATCTTAGAAAATATTAAACAATATATTTATGTCCCACTATAGCCAATTCAGGGCACACATAGTAAAAATTATTAGATCCCTATTTTTTTTAAGTGAATAGGGCGGGCCTTTTTATTTATTTATTTATTTTAAATCAACTGCTTTTTTGTAATAGATGAGGGAGGGACTGTTTTTATTTGGCAAGAATATTGTAAATATTGTATAAAACTGGTTTTATTTTTATTGTTTTTTTAAAGAAAACATAGGCCTATTTCCGATCACAAAATTACATTGTTTTTTATGCTGTTGAAAAAATAATGCGGCCAAGAAAAAGAAACACTTTTTAAAATTTCCGCATCAATATTTGCCAATTTTTTTGACGTAAACTCAACCATAGATATTCAAAAACAGAGTGACGAAAAGGACCTCCACGAAACTCTTAGGAGCTTTTAAAATGGAGACCCGGTGTTAAAATTAAAGTTTGTTTATACATAAAGACAGCATATAACTGCCGAAATACAAAGATACACCCCTCTCACCCCAACAGTCATATTTATTTGATTTACATTTATTTTGAACATTGCCATTAGGACATTGTTTAAATCCACACTGGCCTATATTTTACACTGATTGTACTGTCGGCAATACCAGAGAGGTTCATTTTCATTACATTATGGTCTTCCATTTCTATAGCGCATAATACAGTGCATGACAAACGTCACTTAACCACTACTAATTCCACCTTAATTCGGAGTCGCTCAGCTCAGTCTTACATGTGTAAATGTTCGTATTGACACTGTGTTTTTACCGTACTATATCCGCATATCCCCATCATGGATGAGGCTGAGGTGAGAAAATGTTATTGGGAATTTTGATGCCGGAAAATGGTAATTTCATACATAAAAACTAGAAAAATAGCTATATCCACCTGAGCCCCCTCATGTTTGAGGCTGCATGAGAAAAAGTTGGAGAATGACACTTAAAAACTTAAAATTTATTTTGGTTATTTTTTTGACATTTGAAAAGGGGATGTCACCGGGACGCAACGGCCAAAAAACTATTTT
>NW_022756461.1:0-2275 GCF_011630105.1 Anneissia japonica
GACTAAAACAACACCAAACATGAATGGAAATTTTTTATGTAAACCTGATTTCCAGCAATTTTAGAAGTTTTTTTTTGGCCCATGATGAACTGCTGCCACACAGCCAAGCAATGTAAAGAAATGTTATTTTTACACGTTAACGATGCGGAAATTTAAACAATAAATGATCAATATTGATCGTAAAATACAATAAAATATCATATTTATATTGTGGATAAATGATTAAAATGTAATAAATTGTTGTTGTTAGGTAAGAATTGATGTAGAGTGGTGTATGGTATGTTGTGTATAGATGCTGTGTTGTTGTATTTTGTGTGTTGATGTCGTAATTGTAATGATACATAATTCTACTCACCGACTCCACCCAGTCCACATCTTCTGCCGTCGCTGATTTTAAACTCTCAGCGACGACATCATGTGGTGGTCTGTGCCACACAATCAGATATAATAACGGGTAGCCGAGCTACGAAAACAACAAAATACGATGATAACAAAACACATTCAACTATCACACATACACAAAATATCACATATAAACACAACTTAATCACATCATAATTACATTAAATAATCACAATCAATTAAATATTCAAATATTATTACAAATTAACTAATAATTTAAAGCTAAATCGTTTAAATTCGTAAATTTTAGCATTTTTTTTTTCTGAACGCTTTTCCCTATTCTTTTGCATTGAAAATTTTTTAGTTCATTTAGGGTTTTGTTCAGATCATAATTTTTTATGAATTTTGTATTTTTAACATTCTAGATATATTTCTTTTGTATAAAGGTTTGAAAAGAATACAGACAATGATATGTTTTATCCACTAGTTAACATTTTTCTTTATCATTAGGCCTATGGTGACTTCAGAGAAAATTCCTTATTCTTTATCATTAGATACATAAAATCTGTTATCCCATTTGTTCGGAATCATATTTTTTTGAAAAGCTATATTTTTAAGATCATATTTGACTTTCTTTTGATTAGAGTTTTAAAAGTAATCCAAACACATATATGTTTTAACGACTAATTAACGATTTTACCAAGCTTTAAACCTATAATACTTTCAGACAAAATTTGCCTATTAATAGATACATAAATTCTGTAGGCCCATCTGATCGGAATCATATTATTTTGGAAAGGCTATATTTTCAAGATCATATTTGACTTTCTCTTGAGTAGAGTTTTAAAAGTAATCCAAACACATATATGTTTTAACGACTAATTAACGATTTTACCAAGCTTTCAACCTATGCTATTTTCAGACAAAATCTGCCTATTCTTTATCATTGGATAAGGCCGGCCTACCATGGGCACGTCACTGTTCGGAATCATAATTTTTTCGAAATATTATATTTTAAACCTCGTAACTACCTTTCTTTTGATTAGAGTTTTATAACAAATACAAATACTTATATATTATATTGATTAATTTAAAAAAATTTCAAAGCATCTTATACAAACTTCAGACAAAATGTGTCTATTCTTTATCACTATAGATACGTATTCATAATTTCGTTTAGAATAACAATTTGTTTTGTATATGATATTTTATTTTTTGAATTAAAAACTCAAAAAGTGTTTAACTAGAATAACATAGAATATTTTGTTATCAATTACATGGTACAGCCGACAATGTAACGGAGTTACTATATAGTATCATGTACGTATTGTGCAGTTGTTACTACATCAACAAAAACATCAAAACTCTAGAGGGCGCCAGACTAGTATTTTTGGTTATCAGATGATCGTCGCTCGTCTAAATTTACTGTGAAACCGAACCAATAGCTAGTAATTTAATGCAGGCCTATTTTATTTTTGTATGTTTCTTTACTCATGTATGCACCATGCATTTTGTATGAGTGCTACTGTATCAAAGTGGATCCAATAATTGATTGATGATTGATTGATTGATTGATTGATTTGGTTTTATTGATTGATTGATTGATTGATTGATTGATTGATTGATTGATTGATTGATTGATTGATTGATTGATTGACCGACCGTGTTTTCGACCCAAATTGAGTGGGGACATTAAGACTACATTATTGATAGCCAGATCCATTGACTTCACATTTAATTGATAAAGGCATGGTAACAGAAATTAAATATTTCGTGGTTAACAATTACATAGTTAGTAGGTCTGGTTTTAGATTGAAATTTCCAACACGTAAAGGAACAGAAAATCATTTATTCCCGACTCCATTCGTATAAATTTATAGAAAAACTTATTTCTCTACTTTAATTATTTATGTTGGGAAAATTTTAAATACAA
>NW_022756462.1:0-630 GCF_011630105.1 Anneissia japonica
CTCTTGGGTAGTAGAAATGGGATGAAATGTGTTGGGGCCATAAAGCACCTGACTGGCCAATCTTGATTCTCGTCCATGGACAAGGTAAAATGGGCTGAATCCGGTAGTTTCATGAACCATTGAATTGTACTTCAATTCAATTTGACTGAGTAAGGTGTCCCACTCCTTGCCTTCACCATAAAGCTGTTTAGCCATTTGATCCTTCAGTGTGCGGTTAAAGCGCTCAATCATCCCGTCTGATTGCGGGTGATACGGGGTAGTTTTGGTTTTGTCGATTAATAAATATTTAGAGATTCCCTTCAATAAATTTGACTCAAACTGAGCCCCATGAATAGACCCTAATACGCCATGTCACTTGATAAAATCTTCGCATATGCACTTGGAATTGTGTATAAAGTTATATATTTGGTAAAGTAATCACCTACTACTAACGCGTAACAATTACCTCTGGCTGACACAGGCAACTCTGTAATATCGGCTGCAATTCTCTCAAATTGATGGTTGCTGGCACTGTATCCATTGGAGCACGTAATCCAGGGACAGGTCTTTGTCTAGCCTGACACGGTACCCTATGGTTAACGGAACGTGGTAATACGAGGACAATAGACCACTATAGCTCAAAACGAGGTC
>NW_022756463.1:0-837 GCF_011630105.1 Anneissia japonica
TCTTTTTCCCCTTTCTGCCGGCTGGCAATATGCAAGGGAGAACACCAAGGGAAGCACTTATCTTCCTACTATCTGAAGCTACATTTAATTTTATGAAAAAAAAAAACAACAGTTTAAAAACATTTAAAAATGCTCCTAATGTGGTTTAAAAATGCTCCTAATGTGGTTATACCTTAAGTCAGATTAGCATCACTTTGAGATCAGTTGTAGGAAAATTGTGTGTGAACGTGTTGCATGTTGTAATCAGCATTGTTGATTACTCCCAATTACCACATAATCTGAATACAACTGATTCCACAAGCTTGGCTACAGGTCTATTTATTAAACTGGTGATCTAGTGTTTTTTCTTTTTAGAAAAAGTAACAGTAAGTATGTTACCACAGAATACTATTGGTAGAGAGCAGGAATAACACTGACATAATTTGCATTATTACAGATTGCAATAGGATGCTTTTCTGAAGTTATAGGTCTTTCAGATGGAGCGTAAAGCAGTTGGTGCTATATTTAACATTTTTAGTTAGTAGGGGACTGCCTAATAAATTCAAAACAGAAAGACTCCCATTGTTGGGCTATCAATTGTGTGTCAATAACACAATAAATCAAATAATTTAATATCGATAATTTTCTATCCTTGTACAATGATAACTTTCCAATTATTATTTCAAAACTGTACTTACACAATGATGATACACTAATATTCAAGTAAGATTCCCACTTTGATTGTAGACTAGCATACTTCAGCACACTTTCAGCATAACTTGGGGTCCACAGGATACAAAGGTTATCAGCAACCTTCGGGAAAAGGACAAGAAAATCCAATTCAACCTGAACAATAGA
>NW_022756464.1:0-652 GCF_011630105.1 Anneissia japonica
CTGTTCTGGCTACACTTGATGTTTCGTCATTATATACTAATATCCCTCATGAAGAAGGTGTTAAAGCGTGCATTTCAAATTACAAGCAAATTCGGGGCAAAACCCCATCTAAATCACATCTCCGAACTTATCATGCTGATTCTGACCAATAATAACTTTGTTTTCGGCGACGGTCATTACCTTCAAATTCATGGCACAGCGATGGACACCATCAAGATCATGAATAAAAACAATGTATAATTAATGGTAAACGGAATGAAGTAAAATCAGAATGACAAAGTTAAATTAACATGGTAAAGTTGTTTGTTGAGTGAGGGCTGCTCCCATTGAATATGTAATGCCTCCTTTATTTTTATATTTTACCTATTTATACATTTCCATTTCCTGCTTATATCCTATTTCTCTATTTGTTTAGAAGCCATCCCCTCACAGTCAGCATATCGTGGGAACAGCCATTATCTGCTTTCTCATTCATTATTGTTTATCTATACTCAGCATTAAGGCATTGTCTTTGCTAGTAAGCTTTCTTACTTTAGATAACAATTCAGCTCTCTAGTTAATTCTTATTTACTAGTTTTGTTTATTTAGCATTAAGTTTTAGTACCGCCCATGCTTTGTTGATAGGCCAATTAAATTTCAGGCAACTTGTAGC
>NW_022756465.1:0-673 GCF_011630105.1 Anneissia japonica
ATTCAGCCGAGACGGCCCGAGTGGAGTTTCATGTAAATGTTTCGTACGGAAAAAAAAATCGCGACCGGTTGAGCCGCCGACAAGTTGAGCCGCCGGTAATTTCTATGGAACGCCAAGCGCGTCTCTCAGTGAATGTAGTCGGCTTGCCGATGTCATCAGTGAATGAACCCCCCCGGATACCAGCTACATTTTCATCCCACAGTCTTGTCAGTCGTTGATTTGCTCGTATTGCCGTTCGTGATGTATAATTGTGTAATTGAAAATTAGAATTTTGATTATTATATGTACTACATTTTTATAAAAATATATGAAGTTGTATAATTGCAAAATCGTATTAAAAATGTAATTTTATATACTACATTTTTATAAAAATAAATGAAGTTGTATAATTTCAAAATCGTATTAAAAATGTGTCTATTTACGTTTGGTTTGCGGCGTATTTCAATTAACTTATTCATTATTTGTACTATTCTGTTAAATTATTTAATTAAATTATTTATTATATATAAGTTTAACAAATAGTAAAAAAATAAAAAGTATATAAATTACAAAACCGTGTAAAAACTGTATAATAACATAGGCCTAACACATTTAAATTTATTATTTACTATTCATGCAAAATCGTATTAAAAATGTAATAACTTGATTATTTTTTACGTTTGGTTTGCGGCGT
>NW_022756466.1:0-519 GCF_011630105.1 Anneissia japonica
GACTTAAGCCAATGAACTATCTGTCTTTGGCAGTTCCGGTGTCCCGTTTCAAGTTTTGAATTCACTAACGAAGCGCCCATTCTAGTGCCGTCGTCTTGTAGCGAGTGTAAAGGAAGGAAGATTTTTATAGGCCTAAGCAAAGTAAGTAATTTATACTTGTGTAGCCTAGCCTAGGCCTAAGTTGTTGAATTCCCCAACTATACTACTGTACTGTGCTAGGCCTAATTCGCGGCCAAAACCATTGCATTCCCTGGGCCTGGGCTAGGCCTAGATACGTAGGCCTAGGGGCCTGGCCTTCTTGTTTAAGGAGTAGTGCCAAAGTGCGAGCCAGCGAGTCATGCGAGCCAGTGTGCGAGTCATGCGAGCCATGCGAGCCATACACTTATTTTTTTTTTCAGGTTATCCAGTTTTGCGAACACGTAGGCCTAGCCTATTCTTTGGCCTAGTAGATAAATAAATAAAACTTTGCCTGTGTAGTCCAGTCATGCGCAGTACATATACTTTTGGACTTGGTTACTT
>NW_022756467.1:0-291 GCF_011630105.1 Anneissia japonica
AGTAATTAACACAGCTTGAATAACTGTTTGTGTACCTGTACAGTAGTGTGCTGAATTTGTGATGTTCAGCCTGGGAGTCACCTTAACAGACTACATTATTTAAACTTGCACAACACATCTCATTTAAACTTATCACAGAACAAAAATTTCAAAATACTACTTCATGTGATGGAATTTGGTGCTACTATATAATCGTTTGTTTTATTTACATGGTAATTTACTTAACATATTTATATTATATTTTACAGTATTTTCAAGCCTTGAAACTTGTTTAACAACATTTAAATCTAT
>NW_022756467.1:328-795 GCF_011630105.1 Anneissia japonica
AGTACTAAGAGGTTTCAAAAGCTCAAGATTGTCAAAATCGGTAAGTTAATAGATTCTAAAAACCAAATGTTCGGGCGAGACTCTTATATACCTTGTTTATCGAATCCGCCTACTGCAAATATTAATATTTTTGAAATAAAAATAAAATTTAATTTTTGAGCAATTAGCGCACCCACCACCACAAAAAAAAAAATGGAAATTGCAGTAAAAAATTAGTTTTTTAAAATTTTAATTTGCCCTCCACTGCCTTGAAATCTCCAAAGATATCAGATATACATACTGTATTTATATAAATTTTAAATATTTAACCATCCTACTTTACATTCACCAATAAAATTGTATATTTATTTTCTCCTCCGTCTGGATGTTTTAGGCAGACTCTTTGCTGAATAAAAAAACAATTTTTTTTTTTTTAATTTTTAATCTGCCCTCCTCCGATGATCTTTAGAAGAATAAGTACAGTACAC
>NW_022756468.1:0-1931 GCF_011630105.1 Anneissia japonica
TGACATTTTGTGTTCTAGACGCCCGAAAATAATGATGAAAAGAGAGTCCTACAATCATAACTAAAGGGTTTGGATGGGGTTCACGGTGTGTTTTTTGGAGGTTTGCGGTGTATTTTCAGGTATTTTTCACACAAAAAATAGGTTCTTATTTCATTTAATTTTCTTATTGATATATAAATTGAGTCAATCACAATTACATAGTTTGGTTTTCTACAGTGTATTTTGGGAGGTTTGTGTCGTTTAGCAATACCCTTTAACCCTACCATAATACTTTACCCTCATATTTACATGCCATTTTAATTCTTATAAGAATTGCCATATTTACATAAATATAGAAAATTTTAGTATATCTCAGTTTTCATTATTTAGTATGGTTATGAAAAAATAATTGATTTTTTTAGTGGCAGTTTACGAGTATGTATAATACCATAATATTTTACCCTCATATTTACATGCCATTTTAATTCTTATAAGAATTGCCATATTTACATAAATATAGAAAATTTTAGTATATCTCAGTTTTCATTATTTAGTATGGTTATGAAAAAAATAATTGATTTTTTTAGCGGCAGTTTACGAGTATGTATAATTATGATGAAAATAAACATAAAAAACTTTCACATAATTAAGACCTGACTTCTTCTTAAAATGAGTTACTGTATTTATCATAGGCATGTGGCCCAAACAATACATTATAATACCTAAACTATAAAACAAATATTTAACAGAATACAGTGGCAACTAGCACTTTACAGTATAATTGTGATGATTACAGTTTATTTTATTTTAATCTATGGACTATTTTATTCATTTATTTTTAATTATTCATGCAAAAAGTATTATAAATGGCAACTTAATTGACATTACCGGTATATTCTTTAAAAGTTATTTTAGTTTTAAAATATGTTGAATTTTATCATTGGGGCCATTTTTACCTACCTGTCATTTGGGGCCATTTTTACCGGGCCATTCTCACGGGAGTCATTTTTACCGGGCCATTTTTACCGAGGCCATTTTTACCGCACACCGACCTCGTGGACGTCCGAAACTTCGTCAAGAAGATGTCATTAAGCGTGATCTAAACGTTTCGATATTCCTTCTGTTACGTGTGAGACCATGGCGATCAACCGAATTTAATGGTGTACTGCATTGACAAATGGTTGTCAATTCTCATCTAATGCATATTTTTCTGAATGCGAAAGACTAAGCAGTCTTCGTCATTGTCCTTGGAAATTGATGACCGTCTCTTGTGTTTTTCCTTTGTCTTTGGACCCAATGTTATATAGTATTAAGATAACTTACGAATATAGGCCAAATCAATAAAATCATTGGACTTAACTTTTACCTCACTACCCCATTACCTCACTAATTCAGTGGGCACCTGTTGAATGTCTCCTTAATTATTATATATGAAGTCTTTGACAGGACAATAGCCAATTCATGACAAAAAGCCCAAGTGGTCAACTCCTTGCATTTGATTTATAAAATAAGCTCAATTGAGAGACAGATCGTTACTAAATATAAGTTAAGTTCTACCCCCAAAGTTGTTATATTATCTGACCAATAGAAACTCCCCAAAATGATGTAATAGTCAAATGATTAGGATAAGGTGATATTTTTCAACCAATCAGAGAAATTCCACCACACCCCAAGCTTGTATGAAAAGTAAAGTATTAGTTATCTAGAGAGGACTTCCTTCTGATACCTTGAAGGAAACACTACGTCTCACAATCTTACTTGTATATATCATGCAGTAGAATAGTGAATAAACGCTTTGCATTATAACCAGAAGAGATGTAGTCAGTTCAGTTATTTAAAGTAAACCATCTCGCTTGTCATATCACTACAATCATAGTGAAGATCCAGTCTTTGCATCCGGAACATTGGAATTGGGAACATATACAACATTACACTAAGCTTATCGTCTGTGC
>NW_022756469.1:0-1999 GCF_011630105.1 Anneissia japonica
TCCTGCAACTCACACACAAAGCATGCCATGAAACTGATCTTTCCTCGATTACTTAATACAACTGTTGTCTGCAGTCCTGGTAGTGCTGTTTGTTTACCATTCTGACGGCGAACGAGATTATTTTGATTGAGAACTTAGCATAAAATAATGTTGATTTTCAATTTTTAAAAATCGGTAGGAACAGCCTCGTAATTCGGTAGGCGGTAGAAAAGTGAGAAAATCGGTAGCCTACCGCCTAAATCGGTAGGGTTGGCAGGTATGTAGTTCGTAGTAGACTGGCCGCGTAGTCAAAACGAAAAATGCCTCATGACACCACGGCGGCAGCATGGATTCTTACTGCACCGACTGTCTCTGCATAAAAATACCTAATATTTTACACTAGGGCCTAGCCAGGGCCCAACTGTACATGGAGTATAATTTATCATAACATAATATACTGCAGTACCACTGTACTTTATTATAAATTGAGAATGTGATATTCTGTAATATTAAATAAATCGTCAACTGCCGAGCCAGAAATCGACTGCATCTGTATGCTAGGCTACCGTCATTTTGATTGTATTGATCGTCAGTCAGCGGAGGAAAATGACGTTTTCAAATGATGTATGACTCAAAAACAAAAGTAACTGACGGAGTTATAGGTTTCCCTGTTACAACAACGACACATGTACGCATCCATTGTGTACTACAGGACTTGAATAGGGATTGTTAATTTGACGTGATGGACATTGATAAACAATTTCGGGTAGACGCGAGTGCGTCAAAATAACAATGTTTAGACGGTGTAGGCCTTGAACGGACGCGTCATGGACGGAAACTGGATGCGTCTGTTGCGTCTAAAAATTTGCATTTTTTATGGACGGTACTGTAGTTGGATTTTTACCATACCTTTAGCAAACATGTAAACTAAGATAAAGTAAAGTCATTTTTTAATGCACATGATTCAGTTTATATTCCACATACCATAGTCTTGTTAATAACACTCCTAGACAGAGGCCTCTCTTCACAGAAGTGCGATGACATTCACTTGAAATGTCTCTTGTTTGTTATATATGATTAGATTATGTGCATATATGAAAAACATAACCGGATGTACTTTTTTTACTCACTGTCTGAGTTGCCATAAGCTGTCTAGAGATTCCAAATTCTACTTCAGTTTAATATTGTAATTTCTGTTTGAAGGTTTGCATGGTGAATTAATAATGTATATTAATGCTTGCGGTACACCATGTAGATAGTTCTGAAGAGAACTGTTGTAGTTAGTTGAGAATATCTCAACTTTTCGTATTGAGTTGCTTCATTCATCTTGAGGAGAATAATTGTAATTTTTATTATGTACTTCAAGTGGATTTGAATACAGTAGCTTGGTGGTGAAGATGCTTGTTTTACAATCCCAGGGTCCTGTTCAATTCCTGTCGTGGTAAACAGGATTTTTTTTCATGACAATACAATGTCAATGCCAATCCCTTAGCCTCACAATGACACTTATACCCGATTCACACGTACAAAAATCTTACCAAATGTAACAAAATGTAACCAAAAGTAACATTTTACGGCACGTGTGAAAGTACCTCCGTGGAATATCCTTGTAAAATCTCGGAACGTCTCGGTAATCTTTACCAGCCTCGCTGAGGCTGGTAAAGCTTCCGAGATGTAACATGGATGGATCTGCGCATGCGCAGGGATTTCAACACAACAACAATCTAATGTTTCACGGGGTTCTTTGAATTTTCTTCCTTCTGCATACGATTCTGATCCACTAGAAATAGATAGGCCTAGTTTTTCTCAATGATGAATGAATTACCCTTGTTATTGATGCTAATTAGTAATGGTAGAAGAAGAAGATATACATAAAATGAAAGTCGGGATGGTGATAGTACTATTACTAGTATTGCAAGAGTCGACAGAAACGTTGGAAGTTATGCCTAGTTTAGTAGTAGTAGTAGTACAGCAGTTGTTAAAAGGGTATTGATTGCTTCGAATGTTTACTGTGATGGTG
>NW_022756470.1:0-1235 GCF_011630105.1 Anneissia japonica
TGTGTCGTAGGGGCCTATTTAATAAAATATCTTCTGAGTGAGAAATATATTACTGAAAAACATCCCCACTTTTTCCCAAGAAAATGTGTCGTATCGTATTTATTAAAATATCTTCTGATTGAGAAATATTACTGAAAAACATTGCGACAAAAACTTCCGCCTCACAATGAATGAGAGTGGCTGAATATATATCTGATGAACTTCACTTTATTACTGATTTTCACAAAGGTGATTTTGATAAGCATAACTTGGAATCCAATTTGTCTATGTTCTCAACATTACTTGAATCAAACATGACCGAATCAACAACATTGAAAACATTCAGAAGTCACTATTTTATGAGGTTGGAAAATTGTTTAATCTTGTGTTAGTTATGCCTGCAACAAATGCTGTCAGTGAACGATCATTCAGTGCATTTACGGTCCATTAAGACATACTTACGATCTACTATGTCTCAAGTCCGTCTCAATCATTGTGTGTTTTTGCATATCCAGAATGACAAAACAGATGCTTTAGATCTTGTCAAAGTTGCCAATGAGTTTTGTGTAAACAACGAACAACGTTTAAATATATTTGGTACTTTCGTTACTTAATGATATTTGGTAGCATCTATAATTTACACAATATTGCACATTATATGTGGTTAGATCTAGTAATTGGTATATTGTAATGTATTAACATAAGATGCCATGGAAAACAGGTTTTAAAATAAAATAGGTACTCTTGCATACTCTTTGTTTCTCGTTGTTTATATCATTTTTTTATTACAACATTACAAAACATATATAAAGTCATTTTACAGGAGGACGGTGCCTATCAAATAACTTAATAAAAAAAATCACTAAAATTCGTCAAACATCCGTGGCTACCGACTGCTTATTTCCCCCTTCACTTCCAAATTGCTTCCTACGGGCCTGTATAATGACCTATCCAGTGAAAAAAAATCAAAGTTTTCTACTCTTCAGTACCGTTGGGGAATAAGTAAGAAGAAAGGAAAGAGAAATATGTGTAGTATTGTCTTTATAAATGTGAACAAGTAAATTTACATGAGGTGCAGACCAGTGTTGATTTAATGCAGATTTAAATATAATATTTAAGCTAGAAGACCAACTAAAATTGTATGGACATGTAGTAGTATACCGACATAGTCCCTTTTCATGTGGTAAATGAGAATCTGTAAAATATCTTATGATATTGTTAATTCCTTTCGTTTCTTAGAATATATATATATATAT
>NW_022756471.1:0-540 GCF_011630105.1 Anneissia japonica
TCAGTTATTTAAACATAACATGTGATCAAATTATTAATATAGGATTAGTACTATTTTTTAAAATTCATTTAATTAATGGACTTTTTCTTGAGAACTGAAAACGATATCAATAATTAAATGATATTTATTTACTAATGAATTTTGATAAAATAGTAACCAGAATAAATAAATACATAAGAACTTAATACAACAATGCAATTTTGTTTTTTTGCATTAGGTTCGTATATATTTATTTATTCTGGTTAATATTTTATCTAAATTCATAAGTAAATACACATCATTTAAATGTTGATTTCATTTTCATTTCTCAAGAAAAAGTCCATTAATTACATGAATTTTTTAAAATAGTATTAAATTAATAATTTGATCACATGTTATGTTTAAATAACTGACTGTCACTTTCAAAAGAATTTTCCTAAAAGTGACGAGGGAGGGGTGATAAACTAATGATTTTTTAAAAGAAAATATCATTTATTATTGTTAAATATCGGTTAGTTGTTGGTGACTTTAATGAGTAGTATGACACAGTTCCTTTTAGTT
>NW_022756472.1:0-537 GCF_011630105.1 Anneissia japonica
CGAACGATAAAGTCGCCTAACTCAAAAGTTGCTGTCGAATGTTAAATCCGCCGAAAATAATGGGTCGCCTAATAAAAAAGTAGCCGACGAATATAA
This sequence comes from Anneissia japonica, assembly GCF_011630105.1. Lineage (NCBI taxonomy): Eukaryota > Metazoa > Echinodermata > Crinoidea > Comatulida > Comatulidae > Anneissia > Anneissia japonica. Next base: position 97 of record NW_022756472.1, read on the forward strand.
AAGTCGCCGAGGATGACAGTCCCGGCGTTCCATAGAAAACAGCAGCTTTTTTGGCACTGCGGCAGTGCCGATAGCCACTACCTAATTTCACTCCAGCCAATAGCACAATTGATTTTTTCACCGTGGTCACGCTGGGTCAACTTGTTCATCAACAAACAACATGGTGTGAGTAGTAAGTCGAGCTTTCGAAAAGATTCTCGTCATTTCAAACGAAAATATTAAATAATATAACTAAAGGTAAGACATCTAGAATACGTCAAATACTTGCATTGTTATTGAAGACCTTGTATGCATTGCCGCTATATTGCCTCTTGAGTTTTTTTGTATCTATTTGCTATTTAATTTTTGGGAACCAGTCAATTCGAGCGAATGACAGTTCGAGAGCATTCGAGCGGAATTTATTCGAGCGGATGCTAGTTCGAACAGAGAAAAGATTTACTT
>NW_022756473.1:0-680 GCF_011630105.1 Anneissia japonica
ATTGTTACATATAAAAATTTATGATAGGTGTATTGATATTATTTTATTTTTTTTTTTACTCAACAAACCAAACTGAATATTCTAGTAATACTAAGGTCTTTGCTGATTTTTTCCCCTTAAGTTTGTCCCTTTTCTTATTAATCTTCACACGCCAATACTATGCTTATACACCAAATATTTGTAATTATTACATATAAAAATATAAATAATTTAGATTTTTTTTTTACTCTACAGAACAAAACTCGATTGAAGGTAAGGTATTTACTGATTATTTAATTTTCACCTAGCTTAATTTTTTCCTTATTAATCTTCACACACCCATAATAATGTTTTGTTAATGCTTATACATCAACTATTGTAATAATTTGCTTTTTAAAATTTCTTTTTTGTTACAAACATAATTTTTTTTCTTCTCATTTGTTGGGTTTGAATAAATTAAGCGTTAAATTATCAAACTTTGTTTACAATTTGAAATATATTTTTTTCATTTTTTTATACGCATACAGAAATCCAAAGCGAAGGATTAAATGTGACAATTGAGGGTAAGGCATTGACTCGTTATTATTGATGCTATTGGAAAGTTCTCAATAATAATAACTGAGATATATATATATATTTACATTTTTTTAAATTTTACCTATAAAAATATAAATAATTTAGATTTTTTTTTTACTCTACAG
>NW_022756474.1:0-1316 GCF_011630105.1 Anneissia japonica
TCCCATCTACTCGCTATCATCGGCTTGGTATCCGAGTTCTTCAAACATTACATCGAATTCAGCCGGGTCACCGTCATCATGATGGTTTCTTTGATGAGGATCGGAGTCGTTGTTTGGCTCTTCTCCCAGAAGTTGTCGCCAGCTACGACTTAGGTTTTCTTTTCTTTTTTTTAAACATTAGAACAATAAAACGTTTTAAGTCAAAAGTGTGATTGTGTTATTCATTCAAATGTGATCTTTTCTAACATATTAATTAGCATCTTAAATTCCTGTTCAATTTTTAATTACAATTTTACTTATAAATTCCAATCCAATAACAGTGATTTATAATCAATGTATACTTAATGTTCATTCAATGTTCAGCAATCCAATCAATGTTCAATCAATGTTCAATAATCAATGTATAATCAATGTCCATTCAATGTTCAATAATCGACTTTCAGCAATCAAATCAATGTTCAATTGTGAACGTTTAAGAAGAGAAGTTGATGAGTAATAAATATAGAAGCATACATGATAAAACTGGTTATAACCATGTTGAAAAGTTTTTGGAGACATTAGGTCATTGGACATCAGAAATTAGTAAAATATATTGATGGCATATTCAATTCAATATATATTTATTGAAAATATAATTTAAGTTTTGAAATGTACAAGATGGAAACCAAGACACATAAAAAACATCAAATGATTAAAAATACACTTACATCATCATTAAGATAAATTATGTATAAGAGACTTAAACAAAAAACCCTCCATTATTAAATATATCATGATACCAATTATAAAGGTTTCAAATTATTAATATTGCTGTAATTACTTAAATTGTTCACTTTAAAAACCATAAGAAGCCTTCTTTATGGGCTCGGTCAAGGATCTCTTCGACATTTTTTTAATTAGTTGACGTTACATTTATCGTACTCGGGCTTCAAATGATCTGACATTCATGTTCGTTCGTCTTGGTGATAAAATAACTCGATTCCATTTAACTATAAGAATGGAATTATATTTTGACTGTTACAGAGGCATCAAATAAATTCACAAAGAGACTGAAATTAAGGTTCTGGTGATAAATAATGTTTATTGAGTAAAGTGAAATCAACTGCACAACGAACGCACGTCAAATTAAAAGCGAAGAAGAAGTTACGGTATTAATTCAGAAATCACAATGGGATGCTCTGAATAAGGCCAAAGGCGGGTCGCATGTAAAGGAAGGCACGCCAGCAGCCTATACTAAGTGCAAGTTTTGCAATTGATCCTTTATTCAAAGAGGGAGTAACCTAAGGCAAAGAAACATGCACTAACAGCATGTATAA
>NW_022756475.1:0-1564 GCF_011630105.1 Anneissia japonica
TTCTGCAATTGTTCCTTTAGCAGTTTACCATTTTATTATCCAAATTAAGTAATTGCAATTTGTTATACTTATTCAAATTTTATTTATATAGCGTGACCCTTCCAACTGGGCCAAAAATGCCAGCTGATGTCTGGGGGATCGCTATTAATATATAAAACATAAAAAGATGAATATAGCCACTTATAAATTGGCTGAAAATACATTGATTGATTGATTGAATAGTACTTTCAACATCAAATAACTAAACATTAAATTTAGAAGCCCTCTAAGGTGAGTGCAACTTAGCTCAGGTGGTTGAACTGGTGGTAGCCACTGTGTGTGCTCTGAACCGTGGAGATCTCTAGGTCCCCGGTTCAATTACCATCGCTGCTGTCCTTGTGTTTCAGCTGGGGGGGCTGAAATACAAGTTATGATAGCGCACCGTCTTTTGGATGAGACGTTTAAGCCGTTGGTCCTGTGTGCAATATGGCCCATATGCACGTTAAAAAATGCAGTACATTCTTCAGAAAAGAGGAGGAGATTGTCTCCTGGTGTACTGCCCCATTCACTACCAGAAGGACCCCACTGGAAACAAGTCTTTATTCTTGGTGTGATTCCTATCCTGTATGTTCACAACACTATTGCGAGTATACCTAATACTACCTACAGGATACAAGTGCACTGTGGATGAATATAATTATATGAACGTGGCCTATTATTTGCAGTTAATTGTGTTTTGAAAGATTTCAGAAATGTATATGTAATTTCCTTGATCCAAGCTTAAGAAACATCAAAATGTCATATGTTTTCTTAATATAGTTAAGTATTTTTATAACATTTTCCTCTTTCACCTAAATAAATGACAATACACACATGTGTTATTGTTTTATCTAAACACCTCAATTTCCTAGAAAATACACAAGTGGATAAGAAAGATTTAAAAATAGTTTATAAAAGAGGATAATGAGGTTTACAAAGAAAGCCAAGTATTTAACAAATATTTATTTAAACTGTTTGTGTATTTGGTTCTACATGCAACATGAGCCTGTTTATGGGAATTTTGTGCTGAAAAAAATATGGTACTTTATTATTTGTTTATGAATGTTCTCATTCATCAAGGTACAGTAACATTAGCTGTGCATTCATAATGAAATCATTTCAACTGGACTTGCTTGTAGTTTTATAGGACATGATGCATCATGAGGCTGACTGGTCTTCTGTGGTTAAAGGTCATTGACCTATTAGGTCAAATGTAGTGCCACTGGTAAAATTTACATTATTATTATTATTATTATTATTATTATTATTATTATTATTATTATTATTATTCTTATTCTTATTATTATTATTATTATTATTATTATTAGTGTTGTTGTTGTTGTTGTTATTATTGTTATTGTTGTTATTATTACTATTATTGTTGTTATTATTATTATTATTATTATTATTATTATTATTATTATTATTAGTGTTGTTGTTGTTGTTGTTGTTGTTATTATTGTTATTGTTGTTATTATTACTATTATTGTTGTTATTATTATTATTATTATTATTATTATTATTATTAGTGTTGTTGTTGTTGTTG
>NW_022756476.1:0-1184 GCF_011630105.1 Anneissia japonica
GGTCGCAAACTTCCGCACCGTCGTGGCTGCCCATGGTCACGTCGAATAGTCCATCGTTGTCCTTTGTATATATATATATATGTACTGTATGTGTGTATGTATGTGTATGTATGTATATGTATGTATATGCATATGTGTGTATGTGGCCACGGCTTAAAGTTTTATTCTAAACTTATTTTGGCCTCCTTCCACACACTTATTCTGTAATGTACTATTATTCTTAGTTGGTTTTACTATTAAGCTTTTGTTATGTATGTTAATATGTTCATGTGTGTGGAGAAATAAATTAAACAAACAAACAAACAAACAAACAAACTGTCACCCGATGAAATTCACTGCGCTGCGTGACGAAAGCTTGTGCTTGTGTCTGTAAAAGTGCTACATCTCTTTTTACTATTAATTAATGAGAGCCTACTGTTATGTGCAAGCAACTTACTTATCTCCGTCAATATTATCTTTTGAACCCAGTACCCTGTGATTGGGCGGCAAACATCTTGACCATCAGCTACAGCTCCAATCTCTAATCTTGATCAATGTGTTATAGGTTTGTAATTATCAGCACACAAAAACATTAATAAGAACCGAATAGTTTCATTATATAGAAAGTGCGATGCTTTTATTTATTGTTCGGGATTTGCATGTTTGATTTTCATCAGTGAGTAGCTTTCATTAGCTGAATTCCATTTTCAATAAAGGATTATAATTTGGAATGCTTCAATACCTACAACTACTACAACTAACTGCTACTACAGCTGCTACTACTACTACTCTACTAACTGCTACTACGACTGCTACCACTAATAACTGCTACTACAACTGCCACTAACTGCTACTACCAACTCCACTTACTGCTACGAACTGCTACTTCAAACTGCTAACTGCTACTGCGGAGCTCCAACACACCAATAACTGCCCATACACACACGCCCCCTGACATGACGGTAAATTTATGATGACGATGCTTGGAGGTGATATTTTTTATACGATGATTAATAATAACACATATAGTAATAGAGACGTTGATGATGTTGATGACGATGATAATAATAATGATGATGATGATGATAGTGATTATGTTGATGATTGTAAAGACTACGGTATCTCACTCTCTGTAAAATGGACAAGAGTGACCGAATAAAAATAGACATCATGGTACAGTGAATGTACAGAAAGCCTATCAATTT
>NW_022756477.1:0-1082 GCF_011630105.1 Anneissia japonica
AACCCATTCTTTGTTTACTTCTGCTTGCTTAAACGATACGCGGGAACGATTTGTATTGAAGTTTATTTCTCTGAATACTGTACTGTAATGGTAATTTTACAAATTGAACGTGTAGCTATGCTACTAGCCACAATTATGGCTTTGATTTCGCCGTGAACATGAGGAGGCGAAGAAGAACGCGACGACAGCGGGTACTTGCTGTGGACGAACCGTTTGGCAAAGCAATTAAGGTTGATTTATCATCGTCTCCGGCTCCAAGGCCATCTCATACACGGAATTCTACCCAGCAATTTGGTGGTCAAAATTGTCGCGGATAATCCAGATGGTAAGGTAATTAGGCGCGTGTCCGAGCGGTTTTAGAAAGTGTGTACCGGTGAATTAACTGGAAAATCGCACAGATATTTTTTCGCTCGAACGGGCCCTAGGTCGAATAATTTATAATTCGATTTTATTTTACATGCCAAATTATTGTGTTTTCCATTAATTAACAATCTGTAATTCGAATTTTATTAAGTCAAACAATATTTCAATGGCATTTTGGATTCGACTTAGGCAATTTCAACTGTATTTTATATTTATTCCATCTTCTTTTGATTCATTTTTTATTTCAATAATTGCATTGGAAGTATACTGATTTTTCTGATACTTCATACTTCTTCAAACTATGATTTCATTTCAATACCATTTTTTGTATTATAACAAATACCACTGTGTAACAAATTGAGAATATGCACCGTTTTGTTAGGGCCACCAAATATTTATATAATCTTTTAATTTCTATAGCTTATTTTCATAACTATGTTCTCCAGTTTCTATATTATCAATTGTTTTAGTTTTAGAAAATCTACTGTTGATATAGTTTAAATACTCCATCCTTTGGTTTTTAGGGATATTTAAGATTGAATTTCATTCTGACATTTAAACAGTGGATGAAAGTTTGTCATAATTTTTATAATGAAATAATTTGGTAGCTGTGTTAGTCTAAATATAAAGAATACTGTTTAGTTAGACTGCAATTTAAATATTAAAAAGGCTAAAAAAAAACAAAAAAAAACAAGTCTTTGTTCAACTTTGAACTTCCT
>NW_022756478.1:0-1636 GCF_011630105.1 Anneissia japonica
TTGGAGTACGCGGACGGGTGTCGAGTACACACTCGCGTCCGCGACCCGCCGACAGACCTCCAGTACGCGGACGTCGAATATACAGACGCGGAGTGCACGGACGGACGTCGAATAGACGGACGTGGAGTACACGGGCGGATGTCGAGTGACACACTCGCGTCCGCGACCCGCGGACACACATCGAGTACGCGGACGTCGAGTAGACGGACAGTGGAGTACGCGGACTGATGTCGAGTACACACTCGCGTCCGCGTCCCATCAACGTATCCCCGACCCGCCGACGGACGTCGAGTGTCCGCGATCCTCGACAGAAGTCGAGTACACGAATGTCGTCTCTAATTAGATTTTGAAAAAAAAAAATCTGAAATCGGAAAGAAATTGTGTCCGCGTCCCGACGACGGACGTCGAGTACACGGGCGCGTATCATCGTCGGACGTCGAGTACACGGACGCGTCCGCGGATCTCCGAAGGACGTCGAGTACACGGACGCGTCCGCGGATCTCCGAAGGACGTCGAGTACACGGACGCGTCCGCGGAACTCCGACCGACGTCGAGTACACGGACGCGTCCGCGGATCTTCGTCGGACGTCTAGGTGTTCGCGACCCACCAAGGGAGTTGAGTAGACGGACGTGGAGTACACGAACCGACGTCGACTGCACTCTACTGTCCGGGGTTCTCCGACCGACGTCGAGTACACGGACGTGTCCGCGGATCTTCGTCGGACGTCGAGAACACGGAGGTGTTCTAGACCCACCAAGAAACGTCGAGCACACGGACGTGTCCGCGATCTCCAAAGAACGCCGAGTACACGGAGGTGTCCGCGATCCTCCGAGTCACTTCGAGTACACCGGCGGACGTCGAGTGCACCGACTCGTCCGCGACTCTCGGACGGACGTCGAGTACACCGACGGACGTCGAGTATACGCACGTGTCCGCGATCGGGGACGGACTTCAAGTAGACGGGACGTCGAATACACGGACGGAAGTCGAGTACACGCTCGTGTCTGCGAACCTTCTCCGATAGACGTCGAGTACGCGAACGTGTCCGCGACACTCTGAAGGACGTAGACAGACCTCGAGTACACCGATCGAGTACGCACCAGTCGTGACCGTGTCCGCCGTACGGTTCAACGGATCGGCCTCGGAGAAGCTGGACATAGAAAAAATTTCGAAAAAGCCCGAAGCACAGTGTTCATCGATTAGGCGTCGGACACGGCGTCGCGTCCACGACCTCGGATCACATCCACACGTTCGAAACAGTTTTTTAAAAAATTGTTCGAAATTTTTTTCTGTTTCGAACGTGTGGTTCGAACGTGGTCGGCTCCGTGTCCGGCGCCGCCGAGTACACGACGGTGTTCCGTGCAAGTCGTCGAGTGCACGAGACCGGTGCCGGGTAGACAAACACGAAAATTTGAATCCAAGTTGTGGATCGAATCATGATCGCCGTGCACCTCAGATATTCGTCGGGCACTTCGTCGTGTACGAGAGTTCGTGTCGTGTACGCCGTCTAGTGCTGGAGACCGGCGTCGAGTACGCCGTCCCCTCCACAACTTCCAATCCCTCGGGGTTGGAACGAAGTTGGAAACAGGAGCCGGAGTTGCGACACCGCCGTGTGTGCGGACCGAAGAGCAACCG
>NW_022756479.1:0-239 GCF_011630105.1 Anneissia japonica
ACGCCCGACGTTCGGCAATTCTCGAAAAGATCAAAGAGGATCTGCGACTGGCGACTCGCGAATTGCAGACTGCCAAAGACAGGGAACGACGGTCGGCGAAGAAGTTAGAAGAGAGCGAGAGGGAGGTCGAGAGTCTGAAGGAGTGGTTGGACGTAACGGAGAAGAATCACGAAGCGAACCTTCGCGAGTTTCGTTCTTCCGTCGAGTCCGACAAGGCGAAGGCGATATCAGATCTGGAA
>NW_022756479.1:305-522 GCF_011630105.1 Anneissia japonica
TCGCTGATCAAGGATGTCGAAAAATTAACCGCCCTGAAGGATGAGAACGAGAAGGAGAGTAGGAGGATGGAAAAGCAGCTTTCCGATAAAGATCGCACGGCTATCGACTTGCGGAACGAGATCGACACCCTGGAAGAGAAAATGAAACGAAATGGAAGTAAGACGGACGATCAAATGACGGCCTACAAAGAAGAGATTGAAAGAAACGTGAAGAGGA
>NW_022756480.1:0-1088 GCF_011630105.1 Anneissia japonica
TAGTCGTTCTTGTGAATGTCTGATAGGTTATTACTTTAAAACAACTAAAAACACACAGTGTCAATGCCAAGATAGACACATGTACGACTGAGCTGAGCGACACCGAGTTAGTGGTTACGTAACGTTGTATCATGCGCTATAGAAATGGAAGACCATGGTGTAATGGGCAAATACCTTTCTGGTAGGGCCTACAGTACAATCAGTGTAAAAGTGTAAGATATAGGCTAGTGTGGATTTAAACAATGTCCTAATGGTAATGTTCAAAATAAGAGTCAATGAATGCAAGTTATTGTTGAAAAAATGGTCAAAATTTTATTTTTATTTCTCATCCTGACATTCGCATCTGCGAAGGTCTGGATCCGCGCCGGAAATTAGAAACAGATTTACTTGACAAATAAAAATAAATTTTAATTTTGAAGTTTTAAAATTCGATATAATACGTTACCTCTTGACTGTAAAACTTCAAAATAGTTTAAAGATGTTTCAGGTCCTTGCACGTAATGTAAAAACGGTGAGCTCGAAGATGTTAAATACTTTTTAATTGTAAAGCTCTTTATAGAAAAGAAGAACTGATGATCCTTAAAGAAGACCTTTCTCTCGAAATGATCCTAAAACATGGACAACTTCGAACACAGATGATAAATTACAACTCATTCTAGGTGGAGATTCTGTTCCCATTTGTGACCACTCTGCCAAAGTGATTGATAATTTTTGTAAAACATATATTCGGTCTGCATGGAAGAAACGCTTCGATTTAAAAAAAAAATCCAATTGTAATGAGGTGTATTACTTCTTTATATTGTTGCTTAGTGTGTGCTCCTTTGTAGTTGAATTTTATGTAAGCACTGGATTTTGTTCATGTTCATGCATTCTATTTATTTTTATACATTTTATATGAATGGATGTTTTTATATCATGTGCATGTAGGGGTGTATTTTTATGTTGAAATTTGTAATTTATTGTTTATTTGTGTATAGGTATGTAATATAATAAAATAATAATAATAATATGTGTGTATGGGCGTATATATGTATGGTATGTAGGTGTGCGTATGTGTGTGTATGCGTGTGTGTGTATGCGTATATGTA
>NW_022756481.1:0-783 GCF_011630105.1 Anneissia japonica
ATGTATATGTGTATATGTATATACAGTATGCATGTGTATATAAGTATATATATATATATATATATATATATATATATAAACATTGTCAATAGGTAAATGATAAAAGCAATACTTATTGTTATTTATTTATATATAGGTTTATATATACATGTATATAGGGATATACCTTATTATCTGTATATCTAATAATATTTATAAAGAAATATTTGTATACAGTGAGTTTAATGACAATAAAAGTATATAAAAATTAATTTAAAGTATATTAATCTCACTGAAAATTGTACATACATAATTGTACATACTATATATATGCATATATATATATATATTATAGTAACACATTTGAATTCTGAGAGTATGGATATGATTCTAATATTCTAATGTAAAACATGAGTTACGTAATTTTTAAGATACCATACAATATTTGACCTTGAATGACCTTAAATGACCTATTTGTGGCAATCTGACCAGGTAAAAAATTGTAATGGTATGGTATATACATTGAATGACCTTAAATGACCTTTTATGGCATTAATGACGATCTGACCATGTCACAAGTGTTATAAATCCTTGACCATGAAATATAATTTTAGATGTCATAGGCCTAATTCTCATTAAAATGGTTTAAAAACCAATATGTTGATAAATATAGGATGTGCGTGGCAACAATTTTGAAATTCAAGATGAAATATTGTAGTTCATTGTAAAGATTTTGAACTCTGAGAGTCTGGGTATGGTTCTAATGTAAAATATGACAATTATGTAATTTTTAAGATACCATAC
>NW_022756482.1:0-589 GCF_011630105.1 Anneissia japonica
GCATCTGGTGCTGGTGGCGCTGGGTGATCCTCACGGTCTTCTGTATCTGGAGTGGGCTGTGTGTCAACTTCAGGAATTTTGCATGGGACTAAGTCAGACTCAACGTCATTCACAAATTTCACACATCTGACCCTACGTACAGTTTTAGACTCTGGTGAGTACACTAAATATGCAGGAGAGTTCCTATCATAACCTACGAAGTAGCCTGGATCACATCTTGCATCTAGCTTAGACTTATGACCCTCAATGTAAAAATAACAACTTGCATCAAATTTATGTAGGTTACTCAAGTTTGGTTTTTCACCTGTAAGAGCCTCAACTGGAGTTTTACCAAGTCTAGGATTATAGCACCTATTCCTAACATAAGCGGCAGCCATTATAGCATAAGTCCACAGACTTTTAGGTAATTTGCTTTCTAACAACATACACCTAGCCATTTCAAACAATGAGCGCCATGCCCTTTCTGCCGTACCATTCTGATGTGGGGCGCTGAGAACTCATGTTTTATTTTGTTTTTACGCATTAATGACTTATACTCATTGCTACAATATTCACCAGCATTGTCTGATCTTAGTGTTTTAACGTTACC
>NW_022756483.1:0-1581 GCF_011630105.1 Anneissia japonica
GATTTTGGCTCCTATTTTATAATACTGTACTGTAATATCAATGTCTATACTCTCTACATTGCTTCCGTATTTAACATTTTTCTATCTTTGTCAATTTAAAGACACATGTATGTCCTGGTCTGGACCCCCTAATGTCACTATTAGTTAGGGTTTTCTTCATAAGACTTTTACGAATGGATTGTCAATCCTGATGATAACATAATTAATTTTGAAATATTGAATCCTAACATGATGGCGTGCATTTCAATACTTGTATTACACTATCTTAAAATTAGCCATTTTATGTAGGCTTTCTACATAAAGGCTTCTACGAATGGATACCTTGTTCAAAGCAAGAAATCAAGTTGTCTTTACCCAGAACACTCTTTAAATTATTTGGTGGGAATTTTCGTAAACACGTTTCAATCCCCCTATATTCAAAGCTGGAGTTAGGTGATGAATTCAAGCACGTTTTCTATTTGTTTACATTAACATCCGGGTATGTTGCTCGCTGGAGCGTTCAACTTGCTTGCTCGAATGGCGTCCATGCGATTACAGAGGGCGTAGTGTTGTGGAGATGGAGATAGGCTCTGGAGATAGGAGTTACCTATCTTGCGCCGCGTAGCGGCGCTATACAATCTTTGCTGCCATCTCATCTTCTTTTGTACGAATGTGCCACACACAAGGCTTCCTACAGTAGGCCTACTTCCTTAAAAATAATGGCGGCGAATGGTACTACTGCAAACATTAATTCGGTGGCTCAGGCTAGTAAAAGACGAAAACTAAATAACAACCATGTAACGGTGGTTTTAGGAGCACAGTGGGGTGACGAGGGTAAGGGGAAAGTGGTTGACATGTTGGCTACGGAGGCAAATATCGTGTGTCGATGCAGCGTAAGTGATTGTTCTCATCTCATGCTTGCTAGGCTATGCCTGACGACAGAAGCCTAGAAGCTTAGCCTAGGCCTAGCACTCCCTATAGTTAGGTCTAGATACAGGGGCGGATCCAGAGATGTCCAAAAAGGGGGGGGGGGCGAAATGTGGGCTGATCGAGACAACAATTTCGGTCGCGCTTTGTTTCGGTCGCGCTTCGTTTCGGTCGCGGTATATTTCGAACAAATATATGGAGCGCCGAAGGAGTTGCGGAAACGAAAAATTTAATATGCCTAGGCCCTATATATTTTAGTTCGTGAATCGGTTTATCATAGGTCTAAATATTATTGTTTTGCTATCTTTCCACTAACAAAATATCTTTCTGCTATATTCTCTTTCTTCCATTTATGGTGATATATTCATGATTGCAACATGATCTTGTAATTAAAACAATGGCATTTAGTATGTGCTTCATGCTATTCTTTTTGTTGCGTTTTCATATACTATACTTTAATAATTGGTCAATAAAATGTATCTTTGATTTTAATTGAATTGAATATTGTTACCATCTGAAATCTATTTCATAATTTAGTTAAAACAATAATCATTCAATATTTAAGCTGATCATTTTATACAATATATTTATTTTTCTTGCAGCTTCAAGGGTTTGGATAAAAAATACCAAGAGAATTGAAGGAAACACGAAGAAATAAACGAATAATACGCACAT
>NW_022756484.1:0-728 GCF_011630105.1 Anneissia japonica
TGCCTTTGGGCCTATTCATATTATATAATAATAATAATTTATAACAATAATAATCTATATATACATATATATGTATGTATATGATAATATATATATATATTGTATTATATATTATGTAATACAGACAATAGTTTTTTTTCTCTTTTTCTCCTATTTTTCAATTTTATTTTTAAAATATTTTAATTTTCTCTGGTTATAATTTTTCTTTTTCTTTTATTTTGCGTTTGGGCGTATTCTTTAATATATATGCATATATATTCATATATATGCATTAATATATATATATTATGTATTAATATATATACATAATATATATATATATATATTATGTATATATTAATACATAATATATATATTAATGCATATATATGAATATATATGCATATATTTATTTATGTATATATTATACATATTGATAATCATAATATAATATAATATAATAATTTATACATACATATATTTGTATATATATATAATATATGTTTATGTATATATATATTTATTTATATACATATATATAATACATGTTTATGTATATATATGTATATGTATATATATTTATTATATATTATATACAGTATATTATATTATATATATATATATTAATACATATAGCAACATGTTAATTATATTAATACATATAGCAACATGTAGCAACATGTAGCAACGGTACTGCTACAGAAAAAATCTCTGAATATTTCGGGCAACGGTACTGCTACAGAAAAAAT
>NW_022756485.1:0-888 GCF_011630105.1 Anneissia japonica
GAGGGCTTCTTGAGAATAAGCTATTCGAGGTGTCAATGGTATGGGATAACAAATGCAAGCTTTCTGACTTTCCAAATTAGTATCCTATGTGGGCGATCACATTAAAGATACACTGTCTGCCAAAAAAATCGAAGATACCTTCGAAAATTCAGATAATTTTATTAATAACTCATAAAATGATCAGAGTATTAAGGTATTAACCAGAAACATACCGGAAAAAAAAAAGTTTTCTCTGCTTTGCAGATAATTTTCTCCAAAAAATCCTTAATAGGCCTACTTTGAGGGACTAGGACTTCACATTCAAATTTTCAATTGTAAGTACGCCACTGAGACCTGAAATCGTATTCAATCTTGCAAACTAAAGAGGAGGGCTTCTTGAGAACAAGCTATAACTTACTTGAATCTCCAAATTAAGCAACCTTATGGAATCGCCGATTTTATTTTAAATTTGCTGGGCTCTGACAGAGAAAGTAGTGGGCCTATAACGAACTCAGGAAGAATTGGATAGACTGAGGTAAAGTCCTCCTCCTGGGTTAAAATGCCTAGTATTTGATTTATCTCGTATGTGGGCCTAGTTCACTTTAACATTCCTAAAACCGACCCAGGAAGTGAGATTCGATATCATTCAAGCATATAATATAATATTACATAATAATAACAGTGAAGCCATTTAACGCGTGAGAACCGTATTCACCTTTTTAACAAATAGGCTTTATTTTTATAATACGTGGGGCAGACAAGGAAGCTCATGTTAAGTATGTCCTAACCATATTGAAATGAAAGGTGCTTTCTTCATTTAGGATGAGTTGAGTGAGTGTCAAAATTGCAATATATGGCGTAAAAGGCCCGTGTCAATTGTTTTGGTTTTGGTGGGTGGGGGGGGGGGGG
>NW_022756486.1:0-663 GCF_011630105.1 Anneissia japonica
TGCCTTGCTTTTACAATACCACTGCACGCTATCGCCAATATTTAGCGTTTCTGATTGGTCGGGCGAACCGGAGAGCCTTCCGGATTACGTGGGGACAGTGGAAAACGCTGTAGTGATCCACATGTGTTACGTCGTATTTTGTAATAATTGTCGTACCGTATTTTGTAATAAACTTGTCGAATTTTGTAACAATCTGTCGTATTCTGTTCTTGTAATCTTGTAATTTGTAACAATAGAGCTGTCGTATTTTGTAATAAACTCTGACGTATTTTGTAATAAACTGAGCTGTTGTATTTTGTCGTAATTTGTAATAACACATCAAGTGCCCTATACTTTTGCAGTTTTTGAGTGATGAGATAAAATCTTATTTTGTGTGGTGTGAGTATATGATACTATGAGGTCAAAGTTACGTGTTCCGTCGCATTTTAGAATCGCACAAGTACGTCTTTCTTTTATGTTCTATAGTTGATGAGTTAAATAAAATAGTTGTGTTATTGACTATGATCAAAATTTAATTGTTCTGTAAGTGTCGTGAAATGTCTCTTTTAGTTTAAAATAAATATAAAATAGCATCTATCTAGTGCCTGTGCTGAGGGAAAAAACACAAATAGGCCTATAATGAATGACTATTACATAGGCCTAATTTATTTTTTACTTATACTG
>NW_022756487.1:0-1805 GCF_011630105.1 Anneissia japonica
CAATCTCTCTTGATTCCACGCTTCCCGCGCCTTTTCGAATTCCGCCTTAAGTTCGGCTATCAGAACCTCTGCCGCTTTCAGTTGACAGCGGGCCTCCTTCAGCTCGGAAACCAGGTCGCCCAACGCCCCGTTGGAAACCACCTCTTCCGACAAGCGCAAACACTCCGACTCCCTCTTCCTGGTCATCGGTCGTTCCATGCGTTCGATCTCCTCCTGCAGCGTACGGTGTTTCTTGGCGACGCAGAGTAACTCGTCCCGTCGACAGCAAAGTTCTTTTGCCACGCTGGTAACCTTAAGAACTTTGGGCCAAAGCGAATCGTCCGGTTTCGCAGCTATGGCACGGCAAAGAAATCGTCCGAACAACGTCTGTCCGTATTTCGTCGCCATTTCGTCTTTCTCGACGCGCACCGAAGCTATCGAGGTGGCGGTCGCCTTTCCCTGTTCCGAAGCCACCATGCTGGAAAAACTTCCCGTCAGCGCAATTTCCGGGAACGGATTCATGCAATCTTCGCCGCAATGAAGGGTTCTCTTTCCCCTGTTCGTAGCACCGACCAGATGGACGGTGTCGTCTTTCAACGGATTTCCGAAAACGAGACGCCGCAATCGCTCTCGACAGTCCTCTTCCTCCTCGACCAGCACATCTAGATGTGTATAAGGGTCATCCGCCTCGAAACCGCGAACGGCATCAGCGCCGCTTTTCGAACGAGCCCATCCGCTGTCCTCATTCTAACTCCGCACTCATCCTTCTTCTTCTTCTTCTTCTTCTTCTGCTGCTGCTGCTGCTCTTCCTCATCGTCGTCGTCGTCGTCGTCCTAGTGATAAACGCAGGCCATCGCCATAGGCACGATCAATTTATCGGCGTACGTATTGTCTCTTAGCGTCACCGCGATAGGCGTCGGCAGGGATTGAACAGGCGCTTCGACCAAATCGGCTACGGTCGTCGAATGTCGCGGCCGAGACGGTACGTTGACGAACGCCTGATTTCTCCCGGTCGCTTCCATGCGCTTGGCACGATTCGCCTCTCCGAACGCTTCCATTACGGCGTTTTCCTGATGGGCCGCCATCAATCGGTAACTCTCGCTCACGCTCGAGACCACGGCGTATCGGGATCCGTCGTCGGGGTCTCGGCAGAACAGGAAAACCGGCATGTCGAATCTCCTTACTCGTGAGACGGTCAAAGATTCCACCATCGCCCCAAACGCACGTGCGTAATTCAGATGGCCGCCGCCGCAGAAGGCAAGCAGTTTCTTAACGTTTCCTCGAATCTCGACGAGTGCGTTGGTTTCGATTGCTGGTTGAGGAACAGGAGCTGCTGGAGGAGAAGGAGGAAGAGGAAGAGGAGGAGGATGAGAGGAAGTGGAGGAAGGTTGTGGTAATGGTGGTGATTCTACCGTGTACAACGGTAGGACAGGTTCGCCTAGGATAGGGAGGCATGGTGGGCCCTCGGTTGGCGTTTGAGGAGTCGGGATGTTGAACAGGTCGAAATCTCGTATGTTTTCCAAATACCTAACAGCTTCGGATTCTTCGGTAGAGTGCATGATGCAGAATAAAACGGTAAATGCGGATAATGGTCTATTTATATAGAACGAAAGAATAGCTCGACACGAAACACGATTCATGCTTCCAAGCCGCACAAAAAAAAGGGGGAGGGGCTTGGCATCGATCGAACGAAGCCTAGGTGAGCTTCGTGGGTGAGTTAGGTTCCGTGAATTTTGGACCTTGCAGAGATGAAAAAAAATCTTTTTACAAATTGATTTGAGATATGAGGACGACACTTTTTGGGCCCAGTGTTGAAGGATAGGACC
>NW_022756488.1:0-601 GCF_011630105.1 Anneissia japonica
AAAAATCATTAATCTCCTTGTATGTATAATATCTTGTCACGCTTTTCTCTACTTAAGCCTATTTAACGAGGGATTAATTTTCCTGATTCGCCAACCTTTTTTTTTTTTCTTTTTTGCAATTAAACTTTGACTTTCTTTTTATCTTTTTAATTATAATTATTGATGAAATATGAATTGTCATCATTAATATTTAGTCTTAAATACTGTTATATTATTTTCTGTTTATTTTATAAATGAAATTCATTTTGTCAATGGTGCAATAAACAAACAAACAAACAATTAATATGTGTAATGTACTATAGAAAATAAATATTAAAAACATTGTCTTTGATGTACTTAATTTAGGCCTAACTACTTTAAAGTTATTAGTCCACACAAGGGCTCGAGGTGGGAACATTTGGGAAAATAGCAGTGGCGGCACCAGCGGGGCAGGGGGGCTTAAGTCCCCCCACCAGACAGGTCAAGATGACATCTGAAAAGAAGTTCAGCTTAAAATAGAAAGTGTATGTTTTACGAGAGTAGCCTACACATGTAATATGTATACATGAGAAGCACACACACAAGACGAGTGACTATATATTTTTTTCCAGGTCACCGAAGG
>NW_022756489.1:0-1286 GCF_011630105.1 Anneissia japonica
TTATTATTCCTTCGCCCTCGATGACACCGTAAAATCGAACGTCCTGGCTGTTTCCTATCGTGAATTGATGAAATCCCTTCGCCAGAAAACCACGCATCACGAAGTAACCTTCGGAAATCTCGTCCCACCCGTGCATTCTATGGGCTACTTTTTTTTGCAATTTTTCTTTTCATCGACGTCTGCACCGGATGCATTCGACTGAACAATATACCTTATTCGGTGAAAATCGTCTCGTTACTGCCATCTCCTTGCAAAAATTCAGGTTTTTAGAGTTATATTATTCAACATTCGTTCAAATATTTACGGGCACCGACGCAAAAGTCGCGAGCACGTGCGCACAGGGGATCGCCGCAGCGAAGAACGAACAACTTCGTTCGCCCACCTCCAAGATCCTTGCTGTGGAACACCAACTCGTCCCTTCTCGTCGCTCGTTCCTCTTCGATGGACGTCGTCAAGACTGTGGAACAGCAATCCGGTTTTCCTTCCCCCGACGCTGCAACCGTCAGTCTGGTCGGCACTCCTTCGACGGTGAGTCGAACCTCCCGCAATCGATCGGAGGCGCCACTACCGCAGGCGGAGGCGAGGACGCCGAGGACGCTGTCCTTGTCCGGTTTCGACGGGCACCTCTTTCGGAGGGCATCCAGCAGGGCGGTCGCGTCGACGAAGTCGTTGCGACACGCCGCGAACAAAGGTTGCTGCGAAGCTCCCTCGTGTCTGACGTAGTACGGCGCCGGCCAAAAAAGACCGAGCGCGGCGCACGCTCTCCTGAACTTGGGAGAGTTCGTTTCCTTCTTCGACAGTCGGCGAACGCTCGATAACGAAATCCTCTTCGTCCTCTTCAGACCGTCCGCGAGTTCGACGAAGGCACCGGCGCAGGCCTCCAAAGCCGACGCAGGATCGTCGTGCGTCAGCGCGATCTCCACCAACTTCCGGTCCAGTTTGGAAACTAGAGGTTCCGCGTCGTCCTTCACGTTCAGCATGCCGACCGTGCCGACTGTACGGTCCTCTCGCAGGTACGCGTATCTCTTCTTCGCCGTCGTCAGCAGCAGCCGTCTGTACGTCTCCCTCCGGACGAACTTCTGCCATCCGTTTCCGCCGACGGTTTTTTCGAATTCCATCTGCAAGTCGGGTCTGCCGTTCGCCCCGACCTTCACGAACAGCGAGTCCGTGTCTCCGTAAACCACCCGAGCGCCATTGCGTTCGGCGCAATTCTTCAACATTGCCAGCTGTCTCCTGCAGCTCGACGTCACGTGGTTGTAGAGTCGACCTCTTCCGGAGATGGCCAG
>NW_022756490.1:0-808 GCF_011630105.1 Anneissia japonica
GTAAAAGAAGTGAGATTTAGTCACATTTCAATTATTGCATTCTTTCACAAGACTAATGAAAGTAAAAGACCCCTATAAACTTCCCCTAACCCCAAACTCTTCAACAAAATATTGGCCACACTAATATCCCTGCAGAGTTCATATAGCTGGAACCATAAACAAAATTCATCTGAGGGATAGACAAAATGAGATCAACAATAATTAAATTTAAGTTAAATTATAAGCCATAACATTTATAAATAATTAAAAAAAATGAAAAACTATGTTTTTCTGAGATGTAAATAAACATTTAATAAAGTGAAGGATTGACAATGAGGGGCAGCAATGACACCATCATATTACATATTGACCTAATAAGTTTTCTAAAACATTTCAATAAAACACATTTTAATGATAATGTGAGTCCTAATAATAAGATTATTATAACAAAGCTATTTGTAATTTTATTGGGTATCTTATTAATGTGTGGACAGACATGTGTGTTTTTTGGACTCCACTAGCTTTTATCATTGACTATTTTTCTAGATAGTTCAAGTGCAGTCTGTCAGAGATACAGTAGTCCTAATTTAGTGAAAACACATTAATTAAATGTATGTAATCTGCAATAATATCAAAATAAACAAATAATAATAAAATAATATAAATAATGATATAAAAATAATAGATTATACAAGTCCGGAGAGTTTGAGGATTTTTTAATATTCTTCTATAATTTTAAATTGTTTCATAAATTGTTGTGTTATTTTTTTTTTTAAATAATTTAATAAAAGAAAACAAACCTAACACTTATTGTTTAAATCCCTGATTT
>NW_022756491.1:0-935 GCF_011630105.1 Anneissia japonica
ATGTGGCCCGCGAGACAACGTTTGTAGGCAATAATATTCATAAGTCATAACTTAGGCGATTCTCTATGAATAGGCCTAAAAAATGTTTCTTGAGACTTTAGAATCGCTTATTGCGTCATTGTTGTTGACGAGTCTGATCAAGAATGGATATGAAAATACAGAATGGATGAACAATAATGACGTTTTAGTCTGTTCTTAAACTTGGGTTTGGTCTAATTGCCGAACTTGGGTCCCATTGCGGAACTGCACTGCCATTAAATTAGGTTCTCAATCTAAATACCAGCCTTGTCGGAATAGACTAATACTTGATGCGATTATGGGCAGTGGCGTATCTAGGGGTGCGCGGGGAGCGCACGCCCCTCCGAAAAATACTCGCGCCCCCAGTCGCTCAAAAAAAAGTCACTTGCAAGTAGTTCAAAATCACTTAAAATCACCTTATTTTTAGAGTTAGCGCCCCTCAACTGATCATCGAGCTCCCCCAATTCACCTTCTCTATCCCCCCCCTGTCTCTTATACACATCTAGATGTGTATAAGAGACAGGTACAGTAGGGGTNNNNTACAGGAAGCATGTACCTAAAGTTCATGATGCTATGTACACTGATAAATGGCTTTTTTGCTATTTTCTTAAATGTAACCTTCTACCTATAAAAAAGTGATTAGGCCTACCAATTAGGAGATAAGATAATTTTTATTATCCTATCATAATTTTTTTTCTTAAGCAATACAATAAGCATATGCCTACATAATGTCACACAAGCAAGTACAGTAACTCGCTGCACAGGAGAGATAACATAATTATTTTAAAATTAATTCACCAGTACAAGGTATAAAGTCTCCATTGTCACATGGGTGTAATAGGCCTACAGGTAAATTGAATGGCGCTTCACTTGTACATTCGGTTTCTAAATTGTCTTGAGTAGTCCTGGTAATTACA
>NW_022756492.1:0-2269 GCF_011630105.1 Anneissia japonica
ATGGCCCAGTTGGTTAAGGCGTCTGCATAGACAGCAGAAGATCCTGGGTCAAATCATCCCGGTAAGAGCAATCTTCTTGTTCGCACTCGCAGATTCCTCTCCTTTACCGTTTACAATTTATTTATTTTAAAAAAAATTGTTGATTTGCCCTTAAATGTAAAAAATCGAGATCGTCGGTCTGTCGGTCGGATTTTTTTCCCCATTAATACCTGAAATACGATAGGCCCAAACTGCAGTTCCTATATTATGAAGATCCTATAGGCGTAAGGCCTCGTAGGCCTAGGCACCACAATAGAACGATACCAAGCTTGCCAAACAAAAAATATTCAAAGTAATGACGGAATAAATACTAACCAAGTGTATATTGAAATAAATTTATCAAAAATAAATCTGTTTAAAGAAATATTTATTTGGCTTCGAAACGTAAAATAATTTGTGCATCCGATCCACACGATCACACACGGAGAGGTCGAGCAAAATTATACCATGACTATAAAAAAAATGGCCAAACAAGCGCCCTCTATGTAATACAATCGAAGTAAACTTCGAAAAAAAAATATTCCGTTCATGGTTGGCCTAAAACCGCAACGGGGCCTAAATGTCTAGCTATGTACGGGCTTTAAAGCGATGGATAGACCTAAGCCTGTTTTTATTTATTGTTCTATGTGTCGTAAAGTAATGAATTCGATTTTCGATTCAAGCAACCACTAGTTGTACAGTAGTAAAGATCCGACGGTTGCGTGCATACATCGTCGTCGTCACGCTCGGTTCTCAAAATTATGCATCTTATTTTACCGATTTTATGCGTACATCTAGAACCCGATTTCGGTTTAAATACATGTCTGTTTTAGATTTTATGTTGTAAATTTTAATTTCGAAAGTGGTATTTCTCGAATTTGTACTTACATGAAAGGAAGACCTTTAAACAAAATTATTTTAAAAAAAAAATTTAAAAAAATGCCGACCCGATTTTTCGAAAAATTTCGGCGTGGTCGGTCGGTCGCGGAGGGCAACACAACATATTTTTTTTGGTCTAAATAGTACTGTCAACAACCAAGACGATGCCCATTCTTTACGAAAAGATTTAGATGCTGTTGTGAACTGGTCTAAATTATGGCAACTTCCCTTTAATGAAGGAAAACGCAAGGTTATCCACTTTGGAAGGCTGAATCCACAGTTTACATATTCAATGGAAGGAACCAGCAGTAGAAGAGTAATTTCAAGTGTTAATGAAGAAAATGACTTGGGTGTGCTTTTCGATAGTTAACTTATTATTTTTCTCGAACCATGTGTCTGATTCAGCCAAAAAAGCAAATTCCAAACCTGGGATTATACAAATATCATTTTCCCAATTGGACGAAAAAGGCTTGGTGAAATTGTATAAGACAATTTTAAGACCATCATTGGAGTATGGTAACGTTATTTGGTGTCCTTCATATGAGAAAGATGCTGATACACTTGAGAAAGTTCAGCAGAGAGCAACTCGACTTCTGCCTGGATTAGAGATCTCAGTTAACCTGAACGTCTAATTCATCTCAACCTTCCAACACTAGCGTATAGAAGGAAAAGGAAAGGAGTTGATCTTAAAAGGAATTTACAATCTTAGAACGGAAGATTTTTTATTCTGGATTCAGTGCATCCCGAACAGGGGTCATTCGTTATAAATAAAACAAACCTAAAGCTAAGACCAGATTAAGGCAGTTTAGATTTGCAGTGAGAGCAATAAATGATTGGAATAACTTACCAGAAACAGTAGTAAAAACTTCATCTATAAATAAATTCAAAACAGAATTAAGGAAACACTGGATCACACCCACAGAAGTTTAACCCTTATATGAGAGCAGGCAGGGAGTCCAGAGAGGGGTATATAAGCAATAGCTTAAAGCCTAACACCAAAAGTATACCAAAAGTAAGTAAGTATATATATAATATATATATAGGCCTATATTTAGACGTGTTATATTTATATACCGTAAAACTTAATTCGAATTAAAGAAACCCCGGGCTTATATTTTTGCGAAATTTGGATGGGGTTCTTTTCGAGATGGGCTTCTTTTGGAGACTACTTTAGCATAGTAAAGCGAGGGGCTTCTTTTCAATATGAATGCTGTAATTTTGTGAATTTGTACAATAAAACTAAAAATAAGGCATCTGTACCATCTCTATCATGGAGTGTATTTAACTGGCATTAAATCACCTAAAGTATTGTACAACCAAGCTTGTATTTATCATTTTGTTTTCTGAAATTCATATACAGTTATGTAAAGTA
>NW_022756493.1:0-1273 GCF_011630105.1 Anneissia japonica
AGTTGTGGCCAAATCATTTTTTTTCCCTTTAATCCAATGACCATGTGGCATCAGACACCGCTGCCACCTTGCTTGGAGTGCGGACTATAAGCTATGACGGTCTCTCAATCTCCCTGGTTTCGTCAGTTTCCATATTTACAGTACATCATTACAAATAGTGTAATATTTTACCGGAAATGGCCGCATAGGAACCTCACCCACGCAGAGGTCTGGCTACTAGTAGTACTGTTCCACCTTTAGTATATTAAAAGTTGATTTTTAAATTTCATTTTGTTTTTATTTCCAAAAGCAAACAAAAAACATCCAGTGCTCAGAGAAACATAAACTCTTTATTAAAGACAACCATGGTTAACTTAATTGCCTGAATTCTAATGAATCTGACAATACGTTTGGCAGATATATGTAATTAAATTTTAACCAATGATTCATTAATGCATTGCCTAAACCATACTAGTTGAAACTGGTGCGACATTAAAACAAAAACTACACTTTTTTAACCAACTGATTAATAAAATGTCTGAGGTGGAGTGACGACATTTTAGCTAATCAATCAATAAAGGTTTTTAATTGTATATCGCCAATATCTACGGCAAAGTGCAATGTTCAGTGACGCTATGATGTACTGTAATCCAGACGTTCTGGAATCCTGCCATGGATATTTTGCAAACCAAAATAATGTTTTGAAACTCTTGATGAATTGCGAAATGTTGGCGGCAGACTTACGAAAATCCTGGATTACATAAATGTCTATCACTCATCTAACATTTCCGATTACAGTACTACTAATTACAATTGATATTACGTTAAGTCACAGACCCTATGTAGGGTCTGTGGTTAGGTTTATACCTCAACAAAGTTGATAGTACTAGACATGCTGACAGAAATTTAATGGATATTCAAATTCAAAATATTTCTTTTTGCTGTCTGATTGTACAAAATAACGTTTACAACACAGAATTCAAATATATACCATTTTCCTCTTACACATGGTGTACCGGAAATTAATTACTGTACATTAATTTTACTCATGCAAAACCTCTTATATGTACAAGCAATTATTATTAATGATTACAGAAAGATAGATTACATAAATTTTAAAAACCCGGACAGTTAGGAAAATAAATATATTACAGTATTTTAAATATGCAAAGACCATAGGAATGGTAATATAATCATGGAGATTTTTATACCTCCATGATATAATCAACTTTTTCAATTAGGCCTTATTTGCTAATATCCTACTACGACAATCTTTAAATTTACTTGCAGAATT
>NW_022756494.1:0-831 GCF_011630105.1 Anneissia japonica
CATTCATTATGGTTTCGGCAATTGCATAGCTTGCAGTTGTCTTCTGCCTTGTCATTTTTTAGTATTGTTTTATTATGGGCAGAGATTATAGATCCTATATTAGGCATGCAGCTATAACTTAACAGTGTTCCTATTAAAAATCTTTCTTAATACATGATTTTGTGGAAAACAATCATCTATAATTCTAAGGAATACGTGGCCAATTCTAGTTTTTACATTACTACTGTAGGGTGGATTAAACCAAATAACGTTCCTTTTTCTTTTCTTCTTGTTAGTGTGAGTGTTAATAGAAGGGTTATATTTTAGTTCATATTCAAACCCGCTTTCATTAAGAGCTTCTTGGTAGGTTTTTTTAGTGTCGTTAAAGGCTGTTTCGTTGGATGATATTTCTGATAGTCTCTTGTTAATACCCTCCGGTATGTTTTGTAATATGGAAGGTGGGTGGTTGCTCTTGGAGTGTACATATCGCGGCTTGTTTTTTGTCTTATAAGTACGGTCTGTATGTTCCGTCGTTGAGGTTGAGCGTTACATCAAGGTAGTTGATAATCTTCTTATTAGCTTTGATGGTTATTTTCAGGTTGTGTTTCTTAAAAACACTGCAAAGGTCCTTTTTTATTTGTTCGATTTCCCGTGGTGTTCCATTGAACGCCGCAAGCCCATCATCTCTATATGGTGTACGGTAAGAATGGCACTGGAAAAAATGGCCCCGGAAAAAATGGCCCCGGAAAAAATGGCCCCGGAAAAAATGGCCCCGGAAATAATGGCTCCGGAAAAAATGGCCCCGGTAAAAATGGCCCCATATGACAGGTAGGTAAAAATGGCCCCAATAAT
>NW_022756495.1:0-990 GCF_011630105.1 Anneissia japonica
GTTAGTTTCGGTCGCGTATCCTATGCCGACCGAAGATCAATCGCCTTCGACGAACGAAATCGACGAATCGAAGAAGTGCAGATTGAAAGGGAAGGAAGAACACGACTGCCAGAACTACGTGAAAATCGTAACTCCGGATTTAACGAACGGTCGAGTGTTGATATGCGGAACCAACGCTCAGAAACCGAAGTGCATTCATGCCGAGATGTCGAACTTGGAGAGTGGTTGGAGGAGAAGGAACGCGACGGACGGTCTGTACAATTGTCCGTTCGCCGTCGACCAAAAAGTAACGTCCGTTTTCGCCGAGGGTAGCCTGTACGCCGGGACGGTCGCCGATTTCAACGGCAGGGATTCCGCACTGACGAGGTCGATGGGCAACGCCGTTCCTCTCATAACCAAGAGGCACGATTCGTTGTGGCTGAATCACCCGAAATTCGTCGGTTCGTTTGTAGAGGGAAAAGAAGTGTTTTTCTTCTTCCAAGAAGTTTCCGTAGAAAACTGCGAGAAGATTTACCGTTCGCGAATCGCCCGCGTTTGCACCGACGACAAGGGAGGCAGAACGATACTGGACTCCAGTTGGACGACTTTTTTGAAGGCGCGACTCGACTGTTCGTTCCGAGGGGAGTTTCCGTTTCGCTTCAACTACCTGCAGGACGTCGTGCGGACCGTCCGCGGAGGAAAGGTCTTCTACTACGCAGTTTTCACGACGGGGGAACACGAAATACCCGCCTCGGCCATCTGCCGTTTCGGCCTCGACGACATAAGGGACAACTTCGAAAAAGGTCCGTTCTTGCGACCAACGGCGCCTTGGGGACGCATCCCGGACGAGGACGTTCCGGACAACAGACCGGGCGATTGTTCGGTCGACTCGGCTCTACTCTCGTACGAAGATCTAAACTTCGTGAAATCGCACCCGTCGCTGTAGGAACCGGTCGGAAGTGGGGACCCGCTCTTTACGCTCGTTCGACAAAACTACAGGTTGAAGACGTT
>NW_022756496.1:0-831 GCF_011630105.1 Anneissia japonica
TAATGATTGAGGGACAAATGAGCTTTGATCTCTAAGTCTCGAAGATTCAAGGTAAATTCAAGGTATCCGTGTCGATACTTGACAGGATTCATCAGTCTTGGCTACTGTCAGGCTAGACTTAGTTCAAAAACAGATGTCCTTTATAGAAGACCAAACCAACAACTCCCTCACCAAACACAAGGCCGCTAATATACCCAGGCTAGGGCCTAGGCCTAAGCCTACTCTTTGCAATTCGTGGCCAAGCCGACAGTCTGTCAGGCTAGGCCTAGGCCTACCTCATCTCTTTATCTCCTCTTCTTGACTGCTTTCTTCGCTTGACTTCACAAGAAAGTTGGAAACTTCCAGGCTAGGCTGCTGGCTTATTAGGGGTATTTTCACGCACTGTTTATAACGGCAGTTCAAACACGAATAAATTAATACTTACTTGTAAATTAATGTAACCATGATGTAACTCACACTCCTTGTGCAAGCAGGTGCTTTCTTATAGCTAACACCTAGCCTTCATGCATGTTCAATGAGAAAAGAAGCACGAACAGACGAGAGAGAAGCAGCTCGAGTCTGATGATGACGGGGTGAACTCTAACGGTACGGGTCACTGCACTTACTAATTTTTTGTTGTGATTGTTAAGTATCCGACAGTCGGAGGCATAATAAGTTGCCAGAATTCCTTTATCAACTCATTGAATCGGAAAATGCGAAAACATTTTTTAAAAGGCAGCTCTCCGGAGGGGAAATGTTGATGTTGGAGGCCTACAACTGATTTTTCTACAACAAAAACGAGATACCTGTACAGTTTTTTTATATATTTATAAACTGCCATTGATAGAGGAT
>NW_022756497.1:0-2503 GCF_011630105.1 Anneissia japonica
TTGTTGACCAATTGCTTGGAGTTTTCTACGTGGTGTTCTGAGTTTCCCACCATGGGTACTAGTAGTTCTGCCAAGCTACGGGACAGGTTATAACATATGGACCCTGTGTAATCAATGATTGGTTGTAGGGGCCAATTGGGCTTATGTATCTTGGGGGTACAATACAGCCTAGGGGTAACCTCCGCTGTGGGGTACAATAGATTCTTCTGGGAAGGTGTGATCTTGTGGTCATTTTTCATTGTGTTGAGTTTTTCTGTTAATTTCCTCTTGTATGTAAGTGTTGGATTGTTCTTGAGTTTTTCGTAAGTCTGTTCGTCTGAGAGCATGGTTTTGACCTTATCTAAATAGTCTGCAGTGTTGACTATAACCGTCGCTCGCCCTTTGTCAGTTGGCAGGATCATGATGGTTTTGTCCTTTTTTAAATTGTCTAGTGCTTTTCTTTCCTTGGAGAGTATGTTTGATGGGGGTAGTCTTGTAGACCTTACAATGTTTGTGACCTTAGCTCTTAGTAGATCTCCTTCAGCTTTGGGGACTAGTTTACAAGCCATTTCTGTAGCCACTACGATATCCTCGATCGGCTTGTTTTTATTGTCGGCTACTGCAAAATTTAGGCCCCTAGCAAGGACCGTGGTCTCGTCATTGCTTAACGATCTTTTTGATAAGTTTACGACCCACTTTTTTAATTGTTGTCCACTTAGATCAACATTATTCTCCTTGTCTGTTCTTTTTATCTTATCTAGCCATACCTTAAGTTTTTGTTGATGACGTGTGCGTGTTCGTAGGTATTCCCCTTCCTGTGATCTACGTAGATGATCGTGTATGATTTTTCTATCGTCGTCATCCACATCAGCGTTATCGATCTTACGATTGGTTTCCCCCTTTAGTCTCTGAATATTATTCGAAGCGATGTTGATCCTCTCATTAAGAAGCTGTTTACGTGCTTTACTAACATAACAACACAGAGGGCGCACGTCATCGGAGAAGATCTACCGATGGTACGAACTAGCTTAGTCTAGTTCATTCACCTGATGATGACCTTTGATAAAGGTCGAAACCGTTGTGGTACGTAATTTACGTTGTTTTGGCTTAGTTTAAAAAGAAAAAAAAAGAAAATTACACTCTACATATTTACAAGAAGCCAAATGAAATTTTTTGAACACTTAACCACAGCATAACATTCATGTTGGAACACTCTCTTACTATGTATTCGTATAAGAAATAGCGGCTTATTGTAGTTAAATGATTCTTTTTGTTTTAATATGTAAATCAATTGGTTATCAGCAAATAAAAGTCAATTTAATAGGCCTCGCAGTTAAAATGTTTTATTAGCATACCTATGATAAATACATAAAATTATAAAAAAAGAAAATAATTATGAAGGAAATAAACAAATTATTAATAATCTACAATTATACACACATGCCAATTGTGGCTCCAGAAATTTGTTGACAGGGTGTCTGACTCAAGGGGCCGACTAGAGCCTCGGTGGTCAGGGACCTGGCACAACAATCCTGATAGGGTTTGCCGAGGGAGTATTTTAGAAGGATACGATGCTTATCCTTAATTTCATTTCATTTTATTCTAATTTTAACTGATAGCCATGCTTTCAAGTGTGTTTTTCTACAGTTTTTTTTTGTCTTCCAATATTTTTCCTTTTAATTTGTACACAAATGAAGCTCCTTCCTTTCAAATACACAGTATGCTGTACTTTTGTAACACGGAGATTTGGACTGGGTTTCGGAAAACTGAGCTTTGGCAAACTGGGATTTCATGATTTCAGTGAACTGGATTGGGCATTCTGGGTTTCGGCAAACTGAGTTTCTGCAAACTGGGATTTCATGATTTCAGTGAACAACTGGATTTGGCAAACTGGATTTCGACAAACTGGCTGGATACCTTCTTGAATACTATTGCTATCGGCGAAAATTCATCCTTGTCACTGAAAGAGATTTTGTATTAGTTCCAGATCTTCGTAGCAGCCAAGAAAAGCAGACTCGAAAGTTGTCCTGCATGCAATGCATGCTTTAAGGAATTACAACCAATACACAAATATGCAATCGGCGAGAATGCATCCTTGGCATCGATAATTCAGTCGTTGCTACTGTATATCTTATTTTATGACAACGGAGAGAGTCATTTTAGAGACAAACACTGGCAAATACCGAAAGTTGTTCAAATTAAGTGGCATTAACTTTCACCAGCGAAATCATCCCTTATTGGCAAAGTTTTGTTGACACTCTCTGATAACTTTAAAATTTTAAGTGTTCTGTCACAAAAGATATCTGAAGAACTTGAAGATTGTGGCATGAAGTTAAGGGAAAAAGTGTAAATCAAGCAAGATGTGAAATGTTCAATAGAGGCAACAAGATCACAGATATATCATTGCTACCACCATGTTTGCAATCAGACCCTTGAGCACTTGAGGAAATTTAATCGCTATAGAATGGAAATTAAGCAGACGTAAATGATTTGATCAGTAAAAATAGTATTCACAACAGATGGA
>NW_022756497.1:2843-4738 GCF_011630105.1 Anneissia japonica
AATTATGGTAGTTATTTGTGTGGTCCTCTTGAATACCTTGTGTAGTACACAAAAATAATGAAAAGCAACCGTATATTTGTAAGAAAGCTGGAATTTTTTTTGGATTCTGGTGATATTTTCCATTTTTAAAAACAGAAAAGGGCTAATATAAGGGGGCATTTTTACTTACATTTCCAAAAGTGAGTTTGCTTACCACCCTAAAATATGTTATTTTGGGTTTTAAAAATCAAGAGCAATTATTACATTCATGTTTTGTAAATTAAGCTCTGTCTACACTATCAAATTTTGTGTGACAAAAAAGTGTGCTATGCCCATATATGGGCATGATGACATCACACCATGACCATATATAGGCATAGCATATATGGGCTTGTCACATTTTTTTGTCAAAATAAATTTGATAGTGTGGATAGAGCTTCAAACAAATTTATTTAGGGTATTGAAGCTGTTGTTAAATTGTTCTTTAATTTTGGCGGCCATTTTAAAAAGCGCCCTCAATTGCCTCTCGAAATTTTCACATTAATAACTATAGCTAGTTATACTTTACTCCTATCGTTACATATTCAAAAGTTGGTCAAACCTACCTCTTCTGTGCTTATTTTGCCCATATATATGTATTTTATTGGATTTTGGCGGCCATTTTGAAAAAAGCGCCCTCACGCGAAAGTTCTCAGGTTACACCTCTTTTACCTCACATATTCTGATACCCCATAAAAAACTGGTCTAGAAAAATCATATGAGAATTTCTACCTCTCCAAGTGGCACCTATCTCAATTATAGCCTGGTCTATTAAGGCTATTTCCATTATCATCAATTAAATTCATACTTTATGTACTATCACTTGTTGCATCACATAGTTAGTCTAGGTGTTAAAATTATAATAATGGCAAGCACAATATTGTTCAGGAATATGAATCCGGTCTATGGTAAATCAAGTTAAAATCATATAGTTACAAAACAGATTGTCGCAAACCTACTGTATGCTGTAGTGTATAAATTCCCACTATCAATATTGTGCCAGTTTCTCTAAAGTAGGAGAGTTGTCATGGCAACAGTCCCCAAGGTCCATCCTGGATTGTACTTGCCCTTAATCTATCTAACAGATGCTTCTACTGCACAGAGTGTATAGGTAGGAATACACAGACAATGCATTTATTACTGAAAATACTTGTTAGCCTCTTTACGTTTACTATCAAATTAACCAGAAGAATCAAACTACTTTAAACACATTTACTAATAATCAAATGTATAAAGTCTATAAAAATAATTCATTATTTACTATATAGAGAAAATGGTTTAATATAAACCTAGATAATTTATCTTATTTCTCCCTAAAATATATTACGGTATCTCAACCACAGCATTCATATCAGTCCACACAGCTGACATATTATCACTTGATAAACTAATGAGACTAATGAGATACTTGTCTCATGTTTCTAAAACTAACTTAATACAAAAGTAAAACACATACCTGTAATAAACAGAAAAAGGAACTTGTCACACGAAAGTTTACTTAAAGTGTGACCTAGCTCTCACCTAACATCACCTTCAGGGTTACCTTAATACAGGCATCATCTATTTTTTTTAAATAGGGGTGTGTTTTCTATGAGGGCTACATATGTATTACTAAAGCAACAATGCATTTAACCTAATTTTAAATTTGATCTTCTATCCCAAGCTTTTTTAGCAAATGTTTTACAATATCTGTCAAATGCAGATTGAACATCATCATTAAAGAGTTTATTTCCTCCCTCCCAAGAACAAAATGAATTTTATCATCAATATCAGATTCTGAGAGAGAAAGTATTCCAAGTTGCAGTCTCATTGCAAAGTTCAAGGTCTTGTTTTTAAATAGCTAATTCTGCCTCTCTGATTATATCAAATGATTTACA
>NW_022756497.1:4892-11918 GCF_011630105.1 Anneissia japonica
TTTCAGTTGAAGCATGCAATGAAGTAGGGTATTTGGCCACCGATTTTCATTCATATTTATTACACGATGGAGGAATTTCATTTTAGAAATTTCATGCATTTTTGACAATGGGGCCCAGCCTAAATCACCATATAGAGCTTCTTGAGGTGCACAGCGAGGAGCTTTAAGTAGAAATCTGGCCATTTGTAGCTGTAGTTTTTCTAAGTCATTATTATCTTTTTTTGAATTGCTATGCCAGACTCCACATGCATAATTAATTGAGGGAAGCGCTATTGTCCTCCATAGAATACATATTGTACATTCCCCTGAATTCGCTAAACACTTGTGAATAATGCATAAGCCACGGTTGAAAAATGTAGCTCATAAATATGCATAGTGAACCTCGCTGTTGTGACCGCTAAGAAGTGACTACCACTACAGGATGGCATGTTATCTTTCTCTCAATAGAGGATCGTTTGATCGTTCAATCTGGTTAATTTAGGTAGTTTAATGTAATTTAATTTAATATACTACCTTATATTCATATTATTTTCTCATAATGATATTTTTAAAATGTTCAACTTTTAATAATAAGTACTTCAATGCTATAGGTAGGCTAGCCTAGGCCCTAGGTCTTGTCTAAAGGCCTAGGTAGCCAAGCCTAGGTAGCAAGCAAGATTTATTGCCATTGGGGGTAGTGAGTGACTTGAGACCTAAAGATTTAACAGATGCATTGGTTTGATTGATCTCTGGGCCCTTTGTTAAATATTAGAAAGTCAAAGTTATAACCAGGGAGATGTAAAACATGCTCATCTGTCCCTGTTATAACCAGAGTCGATTTTGCATCATGGGTGATTTTTTTATTTACTTATTCAACAATATTTTGAGAGGGAGCTCAAACAGCAATGCTACAGAAATTATGAAATTGCAAATCAACCTTCAAATTTAATTGTCGCTAATAAATATTTTGAAACCAAATTTTTTCCTGTCTGTGGGCTAGTAAAATATTCTTTGGGCTAGTAAAATCTCTAGTAAACTAGCCCAGTGGGCTATTTACCAAAAAAAGTTAGGGCAAGCCCTGTAGACTAGGTTTTCGACTACAAAAATCTCAAGGAAATTTAATTGTAAGGGTCCGGGTCTATACAAACGAAACTGTATCATTGGCAATTAAAAATATTGAACTTCGAACACATTAAAGTAGTTTTTAGCTATAGAGGAAGTAAATTGAATCATTGCATATAATGACTTACAACGAGCTGGTAATAAAACTAATTAAGCAACCTGTAGGCCACTAATCAACAATATATGTGGTTAAGTACAGTACTTTGTTCATAGGTCAGTCACTATCCTATGTAAAGTACAGTAGTGAGACATTATATATAAAATCACTAAAAAAAATTTACTAAACGTCACCAATACAAATTATGGACGTTCAATATATATTAAAATATTGTGTAATGCATACGGTATGGCTTTAAGTTGTTCAAACAACATATTGTTCCGTGAACAAAACGTAACTTCTATATTTGTTTTCGACTAAATGGTAATGTTAGTGGTTAGGAATTTGCATATATAATAATACATGTTCTCTGTGCGCTAATTTTCTTATGATTTTTTTTTAAACAAACATAGATGAGATTCCATCTAACGTTGATTGATCCCAAGTTTATGAACAGCAGCCCTCTATGACAGAGGCAGTAGAAGAGGCAGTGCAAAGCAATGATATGGTGGCCATGTTAAGACAGCTTGTAGATGTAGAGAAAAAACGATATGACATTGAAAAAGAGAGATTGGAAATTGAAAAAGAAAGGTTGGATTTAGAAAAAAAAAACATACAAAATATACAAGACGATAGACTATAAACTATCAATTTGAAAAAGTAATTGATTTCGATGCATCCAATAAAAGTCTTTTAAAATATCAATAATTAAGTGTACGATGTGAATTTACCAAAGGCAAACATGCCTTTGTGTGATCGAATTCTCTGTAAATATGGTATATTTTACTCGTCCACCAGGCTTAGGTATTTTAGCGGGAATTTTAATTACATCTTATTATATAAAAAAAGTGGGGGAATTTGTTTTACATTAGGTACATATATAATATTGTAGTTAGTCCTATGATTGTATGTACACGTACATATATACAAATATTAACTTAAACTTTACCAGCGTTTTGATTGCTATATATTTACTAAGTATATAAGTATCATGTTTAAAATTTTTAAAATGTTGGATTTTGGTATCAATTTTACTTAATATGGTGATGATCTAAATGCGTAGTATTGCTGGTATTATTATGTATTTATGTTGTTGTTTCAATCCTTTTTAAAACTATAAAATGTACAAAGAAGAAGAAAGGCAATTCCATGTCAACGTCTGGATCAAACTGAAGTTTAAATTCAAATAACATTTATTCAGATACTGAAAATAGCAGAAACAGGATTGAGATGATAATAATGTTATAATTATGTACACTGGGATTCGGACTAAAAGCACCCATAACATAAATGAATACATAATAAACTTTACATAAAAACAACAATTAACAATAAATTGAAATAATAGTACATATGTACATCAATTTATATTTTATAAATGGATAAGTAATACTTCTTTATATGCTTTTTTTAAAATAATGATACTGATAATTTTCGTTGATGCGGTTAGTCGTGTCTGATGCTATAGGATGATTAACTGAATTAAGGTAGGCGTATAGTTTGTTCTGTAATGAATTTGATCACGTAATGAATTTGTATTATTATAGTAGTAACAATAAATAATCCAAAAATAAATATATATGTTGATGTTAATTACATTTCTTATAGTTGATAATGATGCTGTGATAATGTAGACTATTGCATTGTTCATGGTTGTAGTATTGCTTTATTAGTGATAATTACCTGTGTTAGTTAATGACTACGGTACTATATTGAATATTATATGTTTATTGGAAAAAATAGTTTAAATTAATAATTAGTTGGTATTTCGTTGTTTAATTTTGTAGCATAATAAAGTAGAATTTCCTATATTTGTGAGGACTGGGATTGGAAGATTTGAGTACCGTATCGTTTGCATCGTTAGGACTATTGTTGATATGTAAGTCAAGATGGCCGATTATTTGTTGAATTTCGGTATTGTTGTTTATGTAAGATTGATAATTGTGATTCTTATGACTATTACATCTTTGATAATGTGTTGATTTAAAGGGAAAATATAATTACCGTAATGCCAATCCTATAAAACATGTGTAGTTGCTGTCTCTTATACACATCTAGATAAATACATTTAATGATGGTTAATAATTATTTAATTATTGTATGTATTTAACTGGTTCAGATTTAGTATAATATTGTGAGACCGATAATTGTTGTGTTGTCTTTGCAGGCTAATGATTGCCGTTAACTTTGTTTGTTTGTGTCTTTGTTTGAGTGTGATGACTGGCAGCGCGCGACATTAACAATAGATATGCTAAATAGGTGGTACTAGAGAGTGGAAGAAAAGAATACTGTAATTTCCAAATTTTTGAATGAATAAAGTGATGTCTATGTGTACTTTGAAAAACGATGTCATGTTCGTGCCCTTCATGCACACAGGAATCCCTGGTATAATCACGCCCCCCCCCCCAAAAAAAAAAAAAAATCCTGCCCTCATCAATTTTTTTTAAAGAGAGTGATAATCTAAAAATTGTTTCTATGTGCCCTAAGTTTAAGAACAACCATGCAGTCAGAAAATTTTAACAATTCGTTATTAAAAATGGAAAATAATGATTCAATTATACTCTATTAGGAAATGAAAAAAAAATATTGTAATATCGTCGGCGAAGGAAATCGTTAACATAAATAAAAATAACAGTGGGTCAATTACCATGAACAAAAACAAAAAACAGACAAGCAGGGGTACCAAGATCACTGCACCATTCTCCTGCAGTTTAAATACTATGCAAAGCAGTATCTGGCAGGCTAGTACTTCACAGGTGTACTAATGAACCTGGCATCTGACTCACCTATCCTACAAAAAAGCAGCAAAAAAGAAAGGGATAAGAAAATCTAATATGCAATTCTGAAAAGATGTGTCTTAATGCTCGAGTTTCTTAATTAAAGTTGAGTGGTTAATAACATCAAAAGAAAAATCAATAAATAAACTTAATAATTGCATTTAATAATAATATCAATTAGCTCTAAAATACCATAGGAGGTTGAATGATTTTGACGAAAACCATATTGTTGAATATTAAGTTAGGTAATCAAAAAGTTGGGAATACATATTTTTTTGAAAATACGCAAAGTAATGAAATCGGTGTGTAATTAGATAATAGTTCATGGTCTCCTTTTTTAAAGATAGGTATGACTTTTGCAATTGTAAGATGAGTCAGAAATGATCTAGAAAGAAAAGAGGAATTGATACAGAAGGTTAGTTGATTGATGATACATGGTGAACAGTTATTAATACACGTGTAATACATCATAACCACCAGATCCTTGTTTACATTTAAATGATAAATTGTTAACTTCACATCATCAGTTAAAACAGGTATAATGAAACTGAGTTTACAGAATGGGAAGGTAAATAAGGGTCAATTTAATGTATGAAAAAAGAGGTCTCTGGTTAAAACCAAACCCGCAATATGTCGCTATCGTTATACCGTTTACACCACATGGGTGAGTAGTCTGCTAGTAAGGCAACAAGTAAAGATTAGATGTTAGTGGTTGAAGTGGTTCTGGATGTATTTGTTACATCATTTAATTCAATTAGTTTCATTAGTCATTTGAGTACTAAAATCCGAACTAATTAAGTATTGTATTTGTGTGTTTTTCAGAAATTTGTGATATGTATGGTGGAAGTGAATATTCTATAATAAAACCTGTCTCTTATACACATCTAGATGTGTATAAGAGACAGCATTGAAACAATTTAGAAATCTTTTTGTCTGTATTTTGGAGTGTAATCTTCCTAAGCCTCTAACTGTTCCTGTTTGCAGTTTAAATGTTTTTTTTTTTTAATTTAAGTGATAGAGAAAAAAAAATATTAATTTGTAAAATAATGATCATTTTTTTTTTTTTTTAGGAATACAGTATACTAATTGAACAGCTTGTGGCCGGACAGTGGAGACCATTTGATTCTAATGATGTACAACTGGAATTTGTCTGTATTGACCCATTTGTCCACACATCGCTTAAAAGCAAAAGTATGTAATAAGTAGAGTTATAGGCCTATAGCTAAGGTGATAAGAGTTAAGTGCAAAAGATAATAAAAACATGCTTCTAAATAACTTATTATTTAGTATTGTGAAATTATGAAAAAAATTTAAAAAATAAATTATTTCCAATTATTGTTTTATTGCTGCGAAGCAGCCAATCCATATTCTTGACAGCAATTTGACCTCTGAAAGGTCATTGTTTGTCAAAAAACGAGGGCCTAAGACAACTGAAAAGCTGAGTTTCCTTCTTTCGTTCTGCCGGGTAAAATCAATTACTTTAGGCGACGTTTGTAGACTAACCTACTCTTACCAACGTCTGCATGTCCCGACGCTGGAGTATTACTAATCAGCGTTTTTACTATATTTCTAGGTTTCCTATTTCTACATTTAATCGGCCCATGTCTTAGCCACAATATTTTGAGGCCAATATTATTTACGAACCCAGTTAAACCATGGAGGTATA
Organism: Anneissia japonica; assembly: GCF_011630105.1. Lineage (NCBI taxonomy): Eukaryota > Metazoa > Echinodermata > Crinoidea > Comatulida > Comatulidae > Anneissia > Anneissia japonica. Next base: position 10,534 of record NW_022756497.1, read on the forward strand.
AAAATAGAAGGAGAAACAACCAACCTAAATCCTATTAACTAAATGGCTTTGTGTGTGATATACTCTAACTTGCTCAATCCTGATTGGCTGCCTAAAATGAATTAAAAAAGGCCGCTCTTGTCTACTGCGCCCAAGGCGACCATTAACACCGCGAGGTCACTGCAAATTACCCATTGATCGTAACTGAGTTGCCGATGGTCGCTTGGTATTCTAATCTCAATACGTGGCCATTCTGTGCCCTGAACATGTATAATAACATATTATTTAAACGATTTCATTGGTTTAGAGTACGTAGTGGTTCAAAGGTTTACCCTATTCGATCGTAAAATGCTGCCCTCTTTCAGACAAACTAAGATTTGTAAAAATCCGATGACTCATCCATAGGACATCAAGCCAACCGCGCGATCTTCAAATCAGCTCTTACAAATATCTTACTTTTTATCAGAAACGCTAGATATTGTCTAGAATAAGTTCCATTATGCAGAAGAAAAATGAATGCTGATTATCTTGATGTTCGTTTTATGTGGTTTTGACATATAGTCTACACATTATTGGAAGTTTAATTTCGGAAAAATTTCTAGGCCGGACACACTTACCACCATACTTGAATCCAGTTAGTCATCAGGAGGTGAGCCCATTGTTTAAACCTACCCAATAGGAAGTCAACCCATTGTTTCAGCCTACCCAACAGCCTAGCTGATGTGATTAGTGGTGCTTTTTTTGGACAGAAAGTCAGTCTATTGTTCACCTAATTATAATTTATTGGCTCTCTCTTTCAAAGCAGAGGAACACTCTCACGCAGGAGAGGTTCGACCATACAACAGAACAAAAGTTACAAGTAAAGATAAATTCATAAAAAAAGAGACAATAGTAATGAAAAATCCAAATCCAATTAAAATAATATAATATTCTAAAGTTTAAAATCTTAACTAAAAGGGGAAAAAAAAAATAAATTTAAAAAAAATAAAAATATGTAATAATAAAATAAAGTAAATAAAAGTAGATAAATAAATAAAAACAAGCACATAATATAATAAATGCAATGTGAAACTGATGTAAAAGCATACATATCAAAAACACAATGAAGTACAGTATAGTCAATGTCTATTCATAAAATCATTAAAGAGAAAAAAAAAACACCTATAAGCTATTAACATTATTAGCAGGGTCATTTAAAACATGTGTTCGTTTTTCCCATGCATCTTTTAGATATTCTTTAATACAAGTATCAAAAATTAAGCCAAGAGTCGAATTTGTTGAGAAAAGATCATCAAGCAAGTAATGAATTTTTAGATGTGGTGAACCATTGGAGAAATTTTTCCAATATTCATGTAAATTATTTTTAAATAGAGCAATTTTAATTTCATGGAAGGTATTAGCCCTAA
>NW_022756498.1:0-1161 GCF_011630105.1 Anneissia japonica
GAGAAACTGAAGGTTGAACTCGGACATAGCTTTTCCGAGCGCTTGCGCCGGTGCCAGAGTGAGACTGGACAGCGTCCTGGCGAACGCTTCGACCGGCGGGACCGAGAGGATCGGGTCTATCGTGTATATCCGATGGTATTGCTCGCACTCGTCTTCTTGGTACACGAGGCTGTTTCGCAGCCACGCGAAAAATGATCGGGATCTGGGTACGGGCTCGCAATGCTCGGGAAGATGGGATCTGCGCATCATCTCGGCACGATTCTCGGCCACCTTCTCTCGATAGATCAGTAACCAATTCCATGGAATGCTCACTACGAATAAAAGAAAAAATACATCCAAAACAATGCCCCTGTCCACCAACATGTTACGTCGCATGCACTCACGACGACGACGACGACGAAGAGTCACATATACAAATAGAGTCATCTTTTTTGTTTTTGTTTTTTTTTTGTTTTTTATTCAACACTGACAGAAATATGATCGGTAAGATTGCAGTCGCAGAAATCGACCGCAATATACGTTGGCAATGATTCAAAAAAAGATAGCTTTAGTTTACAGTTAAGAATTTTCAGTCGTTTGAGATTAGTTATTCTCTTAAGTTTAAAGGCAAAATATTATTCCAGCGGTACGTCAGCTTCTACAATGGTTAAACGTGACGTCTTATGATCGATGTCGTCTATGCGTCTGGCATCGTTCAGCAGCATCGTGCATTCGGAAAACGTAATACGAATGTTTGACAACAGAACGTCGAGAAACGTTATTTCCACCATGGCGTTGAGAATGTCCAATCGTTCTAGTATCGGAAATGCGTTAAGCCTCTTTGCAACATTTCCGTCGATAACGCCGTTTGGTCTGGTAAGAAAGAGTCTACGAACAGAGTTGTCGAGGCTGGAAAGATTCTCGATTTTTTCGATCATGCGGCTCGGTCTTTTCATACACAATACGTCGTCAGCCTAAAAAAAAAGAAAGAATAAATTCAACCAGATCAGACGCACGCGAGCCGCAAGCCGCAAACACGAGCGCAATCGAGAACGTACTTACTTTATTTTTTTGCGGCTTGGATGGCACGCAAACTTTCATCGAACAATTGGTAAAAATCGCCTGTATCGTCGGCGGCAGATTACCGACAAATGATTTTCTGACGTACGCGTCGGAAACATT
>NW_022756499.1:0-995 GCF_011630105.1 Anneissia japonica
GATTCATCACTAGCAACCAAGCGCAAGCTCGGTGGTCTAGGCATCAGGCTAGTTACCTGGAGGTCGTGGGTTCGATTCCGACCCGAATCACTTGCGATTTTTTTCGCAAGTATTTGGGGACGTACCGAGTATTCGGTACGACAACACGTCAGGTAGGGCAAAACATCACACCTATTATTATTATTATTATTATTATTATTATTATTATTATTATTATTTAATAGGTGTTATAATAGCTAGTTTAATCGAGCATAGCTATTAAATGGTCAAGACTTTAAAAGAGCCAATAAGATACAGATTCTTGATTTTTTTTTAAAGTAAAAAACTTTTTGCAGTTTTCTCCTGAAAAATATCAATTTTTTAAAAAGATGTGTTTTCAGAGTCTTCAAAAATCTGTATTTTATTAACCCTTCCAATTGTTTTCGTTAAATACCTCAATTGTTTAGTATTCATTTGTGAAACATTAAAAAAATGGTGAACCTACACTTTTAAATACTGTAGGCAAAGTTTAAATTTTTCCTGTAAAGTGAAAAAATAGTAAATGCCTGTTAATATTCATTTGCACTGTTTTCACATTATTTTGTATTTTTTATCTTTACTTTTGTAGCTACCCAACTGCAGACCAGAATACAATGGCTGCTAAAGCGATAGTCCAAGCATTTCCAAATTTAAAGAAAAACTTGAGCAAAATTGGATATCTAAGTACATAACTTGCATATTAATTTTAATATTCTGACAAAGTATTTCTTGTACATGATTTTTGAATTGTTTAAGTGAACATAAGTTATTGTCCTCCTGAATTTTCTATGAGGAAAATGTGCCTTTTTAATTTATTACATGTAAAGCCATAAGAATGATGTATTTTAGTTTATGAAACACATTACTGTAATACCATAGATGGAATGTGTTTAATATAATGCACTAATTAAAAAAAGTGGTGTGCATTTTTCTGAATAATTTTTTAACCATTTTGAAACTAAAATTAAAAATATTAA
>NW_022756500.1:0-644 GCF_011630105.1 Anneissia japonica
GACCAGACATGAATCAAATACTGTACTAATAAAAATAATTGAATAATTTGAGGAATACCCGCCATCGAGTTGGGATTCGCGTTCACAAAATTGAACATGAAAAATAAATTTATAGGCTTGTAACGTCTCAGGGGCGGATTTAGAAGGCGGGCGGCCGTCCCCGCCCCCACCCCATTTCGGAAAGTTAATAGAAAGAAAGTAAAAGATAGACAGAAAAAGAAAACGAATGATCGCCCAAAACGCCTCATTTTCGGGCATCCACAAAAATTCAGGTACCATCGAGAAATTAGGTTATTTTCCATGTTTAGTGTCCTATGTTGGAGATCTGAGCTATGATGTGGCCTTTAGATTAGCCAATATACATAAATATAACCAGGTCCTAGTGTATATAAAACAATATCCGCTTAATTAAAAAAATTAAAAGTTCATCAATGGTGAAACAAAAATGCACAATAAAAATTCTTATGCTAAACATTCCTTTTATTTGAATTAACTAATTATTATAACCAAACTTTCAACAATTTTTTACTAGGTTCATTGCAGTTGTTTATCAAATTTGGTCACATAATCAAAATTAAAGTTGATATTTTTGTGGACATTTCATTTCTTGGAATACACTGCAAAAGTCAGTTTTATGCTAAAGC
>NW_022756501.1:0-1315 GCF_011630105.1 Anneissia japonica
TCTCGTACGTACGACTTATTATCTCGTACGTACGACTTATTATCTCGTACGTACGACTTATTATCGCGTACGTACGACTTATTATCGCGTACGTACGACTTATTATCTCGTACGTACGACTTAAATACATTGGTATAATTAAAAAGTTTTCTGAAAAATGCAGCATATTGCCAGTCAAGGCGGATCTGTTTTGAAAAGTGATTGAGGGGGGGACACTTTGTGTGACCACGCCCACCTCAGCTTACCATGGTTGGATGGGCGTGGTCACAAAATATTGAGGAAGGTAGCTCTATGGTCGAAAATGACACTGCTATAATGAGAAATTGTAGGTACCACAGAAACTTTAAGCTTAATTAACATTGTGCTGAAAGAATTTCTCCTTCAAACAATACCTACAACGAGGTACAAAGATGTAAGGTGAAAAAAAAAGAGGAAATAGTACCGCTAGATGGCCGAAAAAGACACTTATAATTTGAAAAGTTTGTGAAAAAGTGTGTCAAGATTGGTTCTCTGCCAGTACAGTGATCTTTTCCTAAAACCTGGTCATTTATGCAGTTCAGTTCAGCAATTTTCACTTATCAATTACATTGCATACGAAAAGTGTCGGGGGGACGAACTCTCCTAAAAAATATGTGGGGGTGCCCGTCACCCCGTGATCTGCGCCCATGTTGTCAATGCCTCTCTAACTATGGACCACGGTTTTGTCTATCTCGTCGTGAGCTCCATATAACTTTCGAAAAATAGCGGCTTATTTTGAAAATAGTGGGAATATACCGGTACCGTAAATGCACAATGCTAAAATAGGCGCCGCTCTTGAGATAGGCACCGCTCTCGAATAAGCACCGCATTAACCCACTGAGAGTGAACCTAATTTTAATACAGTAGAACCCCTATTAAGGGGACACCTTCGGGACCAAAAAATGTGTCCCCATAATAGGGGTGTCCCCTGAATAGGGGTACCTATCAAGGAGACACTAACCAAAAATGTGAAATTGTCCCCTTAATAGGGGTTTTGGCATGTTTTCATACAAAAATAACATACATTCTTTATAATTTTGTTTTGATAGTCATAAAAATCAGTTACAGTAGAATTAGAACTAATTTATAGCAATAATATGCAATGTAAATACATTTATAATAATATAATAAACAGAATTGTACGTAAAACATCACTATTTTATATGTTCCCAATGTTATTTTGATAAATTTCTAATTGTTGATTTTATTGCACAAATATTTTAGTTATTTGAATTCTGATCCGACTTTTTGATTTTAATGTGAAGCGCAGCGCAGATTTCTAGCTTTTTGCACTATA
>NW_022756502.1:0-794 GCF_011630105.1 Anneissia japonica
TTCTGTTTTCCACAAACCGTTTTTCAACATGCGCCTGTCTGTCGGCTTCAGCAGTGTTGATTCACCAAAGAAATTAAAAAGCAAAGAAACTGTTGTCAAACTAAGTCCTTTAGTTGTCCAACTCTCGAAGATATAAATTTAAAATTTTCAGTTCTCCTCTTCTGGTTATCACAATCTTTCAACATGCGCCTGTCTGTCGGCTTCAGCAGTGTTGATTCGCAAAGGCAATTAAAAAGTAAAAAACATTGCTCAAAATTCCATAGCCAATACTTCGGCTATTCATTGGTAACTTTTTACCGCTGCCACCATGTGGTATAGTTGAACCCGATTCTCAAGTCCCTCTGTAGACTATACACAAATATAAAGCACAAGTTCTGGTTTCTTGGTGTTCAATCTATACTTTTATTCAGATTTCTCGCAATCTAACAAGCGGAGCAGATATGTACAAGCTGTTTCTATAAAGCAGTGACAATTCTAACTAACTCATCAAGGAGGGAATCTTAATTATTGGGTTGAGTCCCTCCCCTTACTCTACTCTTAATTACTAAATACTTAATCTAATTGGTAGAATCTTAACTTAGTCATCCCTCATTTCGTAATGTGGTATTTCCAAAGAAGGTACCATTCATCACTAAAAGATAACAAGTTAGATCCTAGTCCTACCCACAGTTTCACCACAGTGGTCTCCTGGTAGTTCTGTGTTTGGTACCACCTTAAAGGTCATTAACTAGGAGGACATTATCACATGCCCCTCCCCGGAACGAAGACTGTGTCAGTCTTGAAGAGCATCAACA
>NW_022756503.1:0-1140 GCF_011630105.1 Anneissia japonica
TTTTTAACAAATATAGCAAAAAAAAATGCAACCTCTGATATTGCTACATTTCGGACTGGACTAGTAGGTCTAGTGCATTCCAATCAAATCTTGCGGTCTTACGCAAACACTGGCAAAACTTATGCATAGGGCCCTATCCTAAAATTCTTCCAATATTCAATGAATTTAATTATAACTACATCCATCATCATAATATTCCACCTCAGTGATTCATAACTACAGTTTATGAGATCGTTATAAACTAAGTATCGAGCATTCTGACATTGCAATCCCTGAGGGGCTTCGAGGATGCACATCTAAGCTCGCCTTAATAGAAGTTCTGATAAAGTTTTACTTGCACCTTGACTGTATAAAAGTAGAAGTAGAATCCCCCTGACTCCCAGCCACTGTTGTGTCGCCCAATCTTACTCTGAAATAACCAAAAAAAAAAATGACCAGTTGTCCAGCCTTTTTCTGCTTGTGTGTTGATCGCAAAAAAGACAAGATAGTAATCACAAGAGCGGAGATGAACCATAACCACCCTGTATCAAGGGATATTTATCAGAATTACCCAGAGGTACAGTTTTGTGATTGTCACATGTGCAAATATGCTAGTTGCTCATTTCCATAATAAAATTTCATTAATTTTGTAATTTAGCTTAGTTACCATGGTCTCAAATCCTTTCGGCCACAGCTCATTTTGGCCGGCTGCTTGGTTATGGTAATAAACAGCATTACCTGCAGGTATGGTGTACCAATAGGGTCATAACAGCTTACATCTACTCGCACTGCACTGACAGTGCAGCCAAGTTGTAACAAACATTGTAACAAGCAAATTTATAATCATAAAAATTAAATAGGCTAGACAGAATTTGGGTCATCACATGTTAATGACTCATTCAGTATGCATGATTGTAATGGTGCACCATACATAATGCTGTTAATTAGCAAAACAAACCCAGCACGAAGTGATTGAACACCATTACCATTATAACCAATATTATGCAATATTTACTGCTCATGAAGGGGGATGTTGATGTTGTTTGAACCTCTTTACATTTCTTTCAGGTTACCCATACAAAAAAGTTCTATAGAGCTCTATAGAACTTTATATAGAGTTCTATGTAACTCTATAGAGGCAAAAAAATTCTATAGAAATGT
>NW_022756504.1:0-982 GCF_011630105.1 Anneissia japonica
AATTCATGTGTCCACAATTTTTTGTCAGTAACAGATTTTTTTTTTTTTTTTTTTAAAGATTACTAAAGAATTCTGATGAGATAAGTAAAGGTAAGTTCTTCATCACTATTTTTAAAGAAGTGGCATAACGACATGCTAAGTGAGTCTTCAATGTGAGTTTTATTCGTTTTTATTCATATTATTATTTTTATTTCTACCATTACATTATTACAGATATAGAAATTCTAGTGCTTGAAAGTAAAAGCTGTTTAACAAAATACCTGTCCATCTTCAGCTTACCTTTTGTATTACTAAGCCACCTGGTTACCAACAGTCAACTGTATATATCAAGTCCGTTTGAAGTATTACGTACACAGGTAACACATTGGATGCTGGCAAATGTCAGTGTAGCATTGAAATTTATTTTTTTTGTGTATTGTTATTGGAAATGTATTGTTTATCCCTTGTGGCTTGTTTTTTTTATAGTCTGTGCAAAAGCAGAAAGGTATTATTGTGTCTGTTCCATAGAGAAAATTTCTTTAAGTAAACCAATACTCACTGTTATTTGTGGATGACAGTTTTGTCCAACTGTCAGTTGGGCTTTGTCAAATATTATATCATCAATTTAGAGTCTGTTATTTATATATTAAATATATATATATAAAATACAGTGCGACCTACGTAGCATTCTCCTTCGTCAAATTTCACAAGATACTGTACATGGCAAGTTTACCCGAGTGAACTTTGCTCGAAAAAGTATAACCAGCTAGTTTTCCGGGAGCAAGAATATCAAGTGCAAACAGTAGCGACTTGGTTAAGTCTACAAGTTCATGTGCATCACTGTATTTTACACAGATTCTATCAACGATTAGACTGACAATGCATTCGCAAATTTTTGCTTTTTTAACATGTTGACTGCCAAGGCTGTTTTTCTACAGTAGTTCTATCCATTCCCATTAGCTGTAATGAAACTCAAACTAACATGCAGTATTTATCTTTAGAT
>NW_022756505.1:0-811 GCF_011630105.1 Anneissia japonica
TTTTAGGAAAAAATGGCGGCCATTTTGAAACTGCTGGCAACCCCCCTTACGTATGAAAAAAAAAAATGTTGCACATACTCTTTTGATTTATCAATGTCTACTCTAAATCATATCCAATTTTTAAAAAATATAGCAAAAAAAAATGCAACCTCTGATATTGCTACATTTCGGACTGGACTACAATGCCTGATGATATCACATATATATTATGGTAATAACCATTAACAGCATATGGCAATTGCATATAACTAGCTCTATCAGAGTTTTTGTACAGGTCGGTTATTATTATATTAATATATGCTAAAAAGCTAAAATAATGGAAAATGGCAGCCATTTTAAATTGTAATAGCTAAAACATTTGTACAATATTTAGTTATAACTAAATAACTAAAATTTATAACTGTTGCTGTCATTGTTATGAGTGGATTTCCAATTGAATACTGCATTTTAATGACATACATTTACAATGTTGGTGACAATTTTAGGGAAAAATGGCGGCCATTTTGAAAAGGCTGGCAACCCCCCTTACGTATGAAAAAAAATATGTTGCACATACTTTTTTGATTTATCTATGTTTACTCTACATCATATCCAATTTTTTTTTAAATATAGCAAAAAAAAATGCAACAAACCAAAGTTTGCTGGACTCGCTCCACATAAAGAACACTGCGGCACCTAGGGCTATACAATTCAAGTGGGCAATAATAAATTAATTAAAGTACAGTATTTAATTTATATTCAAAAGAGATAGAACCTCCACTAGTAAGATGGAACATATACAAAGACACACAATATATGGTACAAACTTGCA
>NW_022756506.1:0-546 GCF_011630105.1 Anneissia japonica
TAAGTTACAGGACATGGGTTATTTTAAGTTACAGGACATAGGTTATTTTAAGTTACAGTACATGGGTTATTTTAAGTTACACGACATGGGTTATTTTAATTTACAGGACATAGGTTATTTTAAGTTACAGGACATGGGTTATTTTAAGTTACAGGACATGGGTTATTTTAAGTTACAGGACATGGGTTATTTTAAGTTACAGTACATGGGTTATTTTAAGTTACAGGACATGGGATATTTTAAGTTACAGGACATGGGTTATTTTAAGTTACAGGACATGGGTTATTTTAAGTTACAGGACATGGGTTATTTTAAGTTACAGGACATGGGTTATTTTAAGTTACAGGACATGGGTTATTTTAAGTTACAGGACGTGGGTTATTTTAAGTTACAGGACATGGGATATTTTAAGTTACAGGACATGGGTTATTTTAAGTTACAGGACATGGGTTATTTAAAGTTACAGTACATGGGTTATTTAAAGTTACAGTACATGGGTTATTTAAAGTTACAGTACATGGGTTATTTTAAGTTACAGTACATGGG
>NW_022756507.1:0-964 GCF_011630105.1 Anneissia japonica
TCGGTCACGACGGAGTGCTGCACCATGACCGACTTCGACGCCGTGCTCGCGCGACACGTGCTGTTTCCTTGGACGAGCGAGCATTCGACAGTGATGTCGAGGCGCCTGTCGGCACTCTGGAGGTTCGTGGTCGTCGTGGGCACCTTACCGGCGTTGCCCATCGGTTGTTGTCCCAACGTCGGATACCGGTGTTTCGTATGTAGGAAGGAGCAGACGGACGAGGAGTGCCACCATCTCGTCACGACGATTGCGAACGAAGGTACGGAAGACGAGGAGGATATCTGCCGCGGTGCGCCTCCAGTATTCCCGCGTCTCGACTCTCGCCAGTCGACGAGACCGGAAGTCGCCGAGAAGGACGAGTTCGAGATCGAGAGGCGCGTCGACAGGCGTGCGAGATCGGCCGCCGACAAGCTGAGGGTGGAGATCGAAAAGGAGATAAGGTACGCAGAAGCGTGCGTCCGATACGCCTCCCTTCCAAAGACCGTTAGTCTCGGTTGCATAGCGCACGTCGCGAAGCTCGTCTCGTTTGGAAAGCGCAGACGGCAGCTGGCGAACGAGGAACGAGAGACGTTCGACCACAGGGATCTGGAAAAATGGTCCCGAAATCTGCTGGAGTCGATGTTGGCCAATCCGGACAGGCGCGATCAGAAACGGGCCGCGATGGCCTCGTTCTTCCGTTTGGTGGTCGATCCGACATCGGTGGTGAGGGACGCGTCGACGACGAGACACGAGACCGCCTTCCGAACATGGATGGAATCGTGCGAAGTGCCCGCCGAGAGCGTTTGCGATTACGTCGACGGAATGAAGGGCGTGACTCTGAAGACGAACGTCGAAGACGACCTGACTTGCCTGTACAAATGTCTACTCACCTGGCACGTGTTCCTAGCCATGCCCGTTTCGGGGGAGGCGGCTCCACTCGCATCATCAACAGGGGTGACGTGGACGGTATGCCGGACGCGGACGG
>NW_022756508.1:0-662 GCF_011630105.1 Anneissia japonica
CTTCATGAAAAGCTCGTTTGACAGATGTATGATCGTCTGGTAATCGGACGTACTAAATGCCCTAAACATTTCATGCGCCTTTTCATAACTTCTGTCGACCATTTCTCGTCAACGGTCCTTTTATAGAGTTCAATGTTCGTTATTTTAAAACTCGTCTTAGTAAACCTCTTTGGAAACAAGATAATCTACTTTATTATCAAACGATTTATTTAGCGACCACAGTTCACTATTTATATTTCTAAATATCAAATTTTCCTGAAACAATTCTTAAAATAAGAATATAATTTTTTTTTATAAAAGTTAAAGAAGATGCTGTTTGTTTTTCTAATTTTAACTTTCTCAATGATCAAATGTACTACTGAATGAACACTGCAAGCCTTTATAGGGTTATAGGGTTAGGTTTTAGGCTATGTGATTTACGGTATAATTAGAATTCCATTGAAAAAGCAAATGGCCTCATTAGTCAGACCATGAAAAATGGTCAGACACATCAAGGACATTTGCTAAATAATAAGTGAACACTCGGCAAACGCCAAGTGTTCAATAAATGGCCAACGAAAATAGGCATTGGTTTTTTCGTTATATATTTATATATTATTTATATAATATATAATATTTTATATAATATATAATATTTTATATAATATATAATATTTTATATA
>NW_022756509.1:0-837 GCF_011630105.1 Anneissia japonica
CCCCTAATTTTTATTACATATTCTGAAAGCGCATGAGTTGTAGATACGATTTTTGACTTCATAATAACTGATCGGACATTGTGACGTCATCATATTGGCATCTGAATTCAAAGAAAGTGAATTATAGCTATTACGTCATTTTGGAAAATACACATTTGAGCGTATCTCGCTTATCCTTGGTCGATCGTCTTCCAACTTTGAGTATGTTATAGCTGAGACAATTCTCTTTCATATATTTGACATCTTTTTACATTTTGATGACGTCATCATGGTCAAAAAAAAAGCTTTTTTTGGAAAAAATTGTTTTTTCTGACCCCCTCATTTCTCTTTCTTTAAAACGTTGATGAGCCCATATCATCTTAACCATTCGTCATCTCTAAATCATATTAAGTGAGCATAATCTTCAGGTCAAGGTTGAATGTCAGGTACCTTAAGTTTCTGTTCGCGTGACTTAACGTGTGCGTACTCGTCCGTCAACGTTTATATATGCATAAAAGCATGAATATATTTAATCAGTTATAGCTCCATTGGATGAAAGGTGACCCCCAATTTTTATTACATATTCTGAAAGCACATGAGTTGTAGATACGATTTTATAGATCATAATGGCTGATCGGACATTTTGACGTCATCATATTGCCATTTGAATTAAGAAAAAATTTAATTTTATTTATGACGTTATTACTTTTTATACTCGTTTAAACGTACTCGCTTATCTTGATTGATTGTCTCCAACCTGTGTGTATGTTATAGCTAAATCAATTCTCTTTCCGACGTGTCCATTTATTTTTTATTTTGGTGACGTCATCATGGTCAAAAAGAAGGCTTTTTTCGAGC
>NW_022756510.1:0-701 GCF_011630105.1 Anneissia japonica
TGTCATTAAGTTTGTGAATACACATAAAAGAGATTTGTGTAGACTATTGCAGTAATCCAAAAAACCAAATAATAATTCATACATAGGACATGATGGAACATCGTAGGCTACCCTGTAGCTTTCAACGAATGAAGTCCAATAAAAGTCATTGTGTAATAAAATGCCTTCGACGGGATTCGAACCTGCGACCTCTCGCTGACAAGGCAAGCGTCATAACCAATAGACCACAAAGGCTTCATGGTTGGACAGGTCCAAATAACCGTCGGGAACATTGTATTACACTTTCATAGGACTTCTTTGGTTGAAACTCCTTTCAATATCATATATATGTATGTGTGTATGTGTGTGTGTGTGTTCTGTGTGTGCGTGTGTGTGTGTGTGTGTGTATGTGTGTATGTATGTATGTATGTATGTATGTATATGTATGTATATGTATGTATGTATGCAGTCACAATTACATATGCATATTATACATATAAACATCAAATAATTAAATTAAAAATGTTATAAAGAAGGTTTATACAAATATATTTGAAACCCTTACACACATAAATTTATGAATACAGTCAAACGTGGAATAAAATAATTTCACTATAATCGACGGGTTTTTAGTTAAATATAAAATATTTTTTTACAGTAAAAATTATAACTAAAGGAATTAGACCCAAAATTATTTGATGAAATTAAATAATTAACTTTAG
>NW_022756511.1:0-1069 GCF_011630105.1 Anneissia japonica
CAACTGGTACCCTCTTTAACATTGTTGGCCTATATAATTATGTTAGTAGCTCTATTAGATATCCTAAAACCTCGAATTGAAGCCCACTGGGCTTAATATCGAGATGAAGCCCATCTCGAATTGAAGCCCCCTTTAGTTTACAAAATTAGTCTCGAAAATGGGCTTCTTTTTCAAATAGCATAAGCACCTTTTCGAATTAGCACAGTACATACGCTTTGTATGAATTTCAGAAAACAAAATAAATTAAAAAGAAGCTTGGTTTATACATTAGTTTAGGTGAATTAATGCCAGTTAAATACACTCCATAATACAAATTGATGTTACATTTTGTCTAATTGTACAAATTCACAAAACTTACAGAATTCATTTTGAAAAGAAGCCCCCACCCCTCTCTTTACTTTGTAAAAGTAGTCTCGAAAAGAAGCCCATCCAAAGTTCGCAAAAAAAAAAATGAGAATGGTTCAGTATTAGATTATGAATTAATTACTATTCACAAATTAATATGTTTATAGAATTGCTCATATACAGTATCATCATTTTTTATAATCTGCGCAATAAGTATTTGAGAGCAAAATGTCCAAATTGCAGAGTAAGTAGTTGACATAAGCCTACGATGATTAAATTTCTAAATAAATTAAGTTATCGAAAATACAGCCAATATTGATCTAGCATGAACACTCAACACAAGCTTATTACATTATCAACTGCCTAATATCTTGAGAATTCGAATCACATGCACGGTTACACGTGTGGCCATGTGTATAATAATGTATTAGTATTGTGTGCGTGTGCAATGCTAGATGTGGAACGTGGGTACAACATATCACGCTTAATGTGTCAAAAGCGCGTATGTCCTATGTTGTAAAGGTCGGCGAGTGTGTCTTATGGGGCTGCCACGGAGATTACGGATTGCGCATGCTTCAAAGCAAATCTCAGGATGATTATACAGTAGTTACAACTTGCCACTAAATTTAAAGGATGAATAGGACTCGCAGTAATAATTGTGACATTTACATAATTTATTCACAATAATTTACCAGAAAGTGTAAAATACTAAATAATTTAAATG
>NW_022756512.1:0-1091 GCF_011630105.1 Anneissia japonica
CGCACCAAAGGCATCCTGTGATGTTGACACAAAATATGTAATCACTGCTAACTTTTACAACCTGCTGTAGTCCACAGCCACCTTTCAAATGTTTACCGACGTCGGGCCAACAACGTACTGCGACGTTGCGACAAGATCTGTAACCATATCTAATATTTACAACCTATAACCAACGTCAGCCCAACAGTGGTACCCAACGTTCATTTCAAATGTTTACAGACGTCGGGCCAACAAGGTCTTTGACGTTGCGACAATGTCTACAATTGTATATATATATATATATATATATATATATGTATATATATATATGCCTATATATGGAGGTTGGTCAACCGTTTGGCCGACGTTGTCGCAACACCACAATACTTTGTTGGTCCGACGTTTGAAATTTACAACCTCTAACCAACTGTTGTCACCAACTCCACTAATGTTTACCGATGTCGGGCCAACAAAGTACTGTGACGTTTGGACAACGTCTAGAATCACATCCTAATATTTACAACCTCTAACCAACGTTGGACCAACGGTTGTAACCAACCTCCATTTTAAACGTTTACTGACGTCGAGCCAATAGCGTTCTGTGACGTTGAGACAACGTCTGTAATCACATCTAATATTTACAACCTCTGGCCAACGTCAGCCCAACGGTGGTAGCCAACGTCTATTTCAAACGTTTACCGACGTCGGGCCAACAAAGTACTATGACATTGCGACAAAGTCTTTAATTACATCTAATATTTACAACCTCTAACCAACGTCGGCCCAACGGTTGTAACCAACCTTCACTAATGTTTACCGACGTCGGGCCAACAAAGTACTCTGACGTTGCGACAACGTCTGTTATTACATCCTAATATTTACAACCTCTAACCAACGTCGGGCAAACGGTTTTAACCAACATCCATTTCAAACGTTTACCTACGTCGGGCCAACAACGTACTGTGACGTAAGCAACGTCTGCAATCACATCTAATATTTACAACCTCTAACCAACGTCGGGCCAACGGTTTTAACCAACCTCCATTCCAAACGTTTACCGACGTCGGGCCAACAACGTACTGTGACGTTGAGACGACGTCTGCAATCACATC
>NW_022756513.1:0-617 GCF_011630105.1 Anneissia japonica
GCGCGCCCCCCCCCGCCCCTGTCGGACATTTAGCCCCCATAAATTATATCCTAGGGCCGCCACTGGAGATGAGATGATGTAGATGAGTAAGATAAATATTTTGTCGGAATAGGAAGATAATTTATGAGGAGCAAGATGCATTTGGATGAGTCTGTTCGCATATAGGCCTACTGTTACAGTAGCTCTCGAACTTTTTTATTAGGCCTGTTTCTACCAAGAATTTTACTTGGATTTTTAAATTACTATTAAAGCAATCTACTAACAGGGAAGTAAATAATTCCTGGATGGATCTTGGTTGAGAAAAAATGATTCGTAAGTGATAACTGACAACGCTTGGGAGGTAAATGATCATGGTTGAGCAAACCCTTATTCTGTTTCTGTGTATGACCGAATTTTATGGGCAATAGCTTCTTTGTATGAAAGGCCTAAATAAATTGTGGTGAATAAAATGACACCGTAGTATTAGCAAATATCTATATCAACATTTATTTTAAAATTTGCAGCACTACATAATCAAAGTACGTCAAGCATTATGCATTTGTCATTGAGTACAATTTATGGGCCATTTATTTCCAAACATTTATTGACGTAGCTATCGGTAGATTTCCCGTTGATTT
>NW_022756514.1:0-727 GCF_011630105.1 Anneissia japonica
CATCCACTTTTAAGAGGATAGTAATGACAAATAACACAAATCATTAGTTTGGTACTATCTTCTGTGAGGAAGGCGTGTTTTGTACTTTCTTCAAAGTATTAATAAATGGGGTTGATTTTCAGTATGTTGGTTATATCTGTAAAGAAGGGCTCGATACAATATTATTATGCGATGTTCTTTGCTTCATATTAGGGCTACGTTTGATAAATGACATCATTATGTATTTTGGCATAGCAAATTATATATATATATATAATTATACTTATTTATTATATATATATATATATATATAATTGTAAGTACACAATAATAAAATACTCATAGCTTATCTGTACTGTATATTTCCATCCCATATAAATACAATATGCCATTGAATACACACCGATCTCTACAATGACACCAAACTATAAATAATTACTCTTAGTTCGTATATGAGCATTTTAATTATTATTTATCTGTCTGTTTATATTGCGGGTAGCAAACCTAATAATATTATATAATATATATGTATATGTATGTAGGCCTTTAATTGCAAGTTCACAATAATAAAAACTCATAGCATTTTTATCCCATCTAAATACAATATGCCATTGAATACACACCAATATCTACAATGATACCAAGTTAAAAACGATTACTCTTATTTCGTAATGAGCATTATAATTATTGTTTATCTATTTGTTTATATTGCGCGTAGCAAACTTAATAATAATATTATATAGTATAT
>NW_022756515.1:0-677 GCF_011630105.1 Anneissia japonica
TGTAGCAACCTTGTTCACATCCTCTAATTTGACTCTTCCCCTCACAAGTGTTGATACAGAATCAAATTCCTCCTGAGACACAGCAACGAATTCATCCGATTCTTTACGTAGCTCTGCTGATGTCAACTTGGGAAAGGTGTCTGCAAAAAATCATTTATTTTATTTATATATTTAGGCACGCAACACATCCATGGATTGTCGATAGCAAATATATCACTGTCCAACTTGTAAGTGACAATTTCTTTCACAAGACATATGCAATGCTTTACACAAACTAAATTTCAACATGAGGTTTAGGGAGTGGAGTTGCTTTGGTCATGAGAAAAAAAAATCCTGCAACACTGACAGCAATTGAACCCAGGACCATGGTATTGGAAGGCAAGCATCTTAACCACCAAAATATTCAACTTTACTTTGCATGTAATACAACCAAGTAATGAATGTACACATTGTGTACTAAATTACACAAAAGTACTAAATTAGCCCAAATAAAAACTTACACATAACAAAAATAATGAAATAGCTAACCTGTTGATATTGTGATTGTGTTTTCTTTAATTTCATTTTCATCATTTATATTTTGTTCCACTTCCTTCTAAAAATTAGAAAAAAACATAAGTCAAAATTAATATATTTGATGATAAAAATAGAGCTGTGTATTAATGTTTCTTGTTTTT
>NW_022756516.1:0-1695 GCF_011630105.1 Anneissia japonica
GAGTTTTGATACCGGATCATGGGGCATTTTTTGAGTGACAGTAAGATAGCTGTCAATCCGGAACAAGCGCGGTTTAATGACTTAGGATTCCAGCCTATTCCCTGTGTTAAGATAAATACATAGTTTTATGATATCAAAACATATTAATACATATTATGAAAATTGAGAATTATTTTAGTATTATAATAGTTTATCTGGAAAATGCAAAGAAAAAAATAATATTAAGGAGCAGGAATCATGATATGAAGTTAGATTCAGATTTTGGAAAGTAATAGCATTGTAACATACCGGCAGGAAAATGGCGCTATATAAGATCAATGGAATAATAACCACAAAATTAATTAAATGAAAAAAAACAACCATACCCTATAGATTCCATTAAGGTTGAGTGTGCAGACATGAGGGCTTACTGCGATGTAATCTCCATAGAATTCCTGCGAAGATAGCAATCAGACCATAAGTATTAAATACACATTGCTTACTAAATGATACCTAATCAAATGTAACTCCTATTCATCCTCCTATACACCCATATGAAAAATAAAATATAACAAACAAAACAATATAAAATTTGTACCTGAACTTCACGGACTACCTCCTGTTCATCTGCTTCTGCTAATACCTTTACATCACTCTTGCTAACAACATTGCTAAAATCTAAAAATAAATAGAGATAAGAACAAGAGGTCAGTGTTGATAATGTAACTACATAATAATATGCTGCCCTCTGGAATGATTATCAAGTTAAACAGCCATTACAGATAGTGGCAGCAGGAGCAGGGGAAGGTGGTTTAAGATTACTAAATACTTTTTGGTAAAATACATTCTAAAACAGTTTCTTTAGTCAGCAGAGAACTAAGCCCCTTGATCCAGACAGAAATGATCTTCAGTGGTGACTGGAGACAATGCCTCCCAGTGTCCATCAGCCAAATTCTGGTGCCACCAATGATTACAGACTGAGGCGTTATCTGTGAAGTCTCTTGACATTGTTGGGTACTCAGGACACACAGCTATATTAGACCCCCTAGCAATATTTACAATAACAACACCAGTATGTCAAATATAGGTATCAAATTTTTTGTTTAATCTAAAATACTTACATATAAAATAAACCTGATACTTTGGATTTCTCAGTTCATTTTGAAGAAGTTCAATGTTTTCCTGAAAGACAAATACCGTAAGGATTTTAAAAAGTACAAGGAGCCCAAAATACTTGTATAATGTCTAAAAAAATTCCCTCCAATCATCAAGCCCCTCCACATAAACTTCACATCCACATAAGCCCCCATATCCATATTTTTATGTTTAAATATCTTAATTCTTTAATTATATTTAATTAATTTTATATATATATTTTTTTGGATTTAATTTCTTTAAAGTTAAAATGAATTCTGATCAATGATTACATATTTTGTTGATTTTGTTTTATTTTATTACAACTGACGTTTTTTATTTATAATATTGTATTTATGTTAAACTGGATGAGTGACATTCACAGACTTTGTGTTATAGTGATTAATATTGTACTTGTATTCTGTATGTATTCCACCTTTGTATTGTATTGTACTTTGTTTTTTTTTTTTTTTTTGGCGAATAAAGAATAAGAATAAGAATTCCATTATGTGTTACAGATCATAAATGTATAAGCCTGCTAGTGGTTAATCAACATAGTAGGGCAAAACAAAATTTTAATTT
>NW_022756517.1:0-1002 GCF_011630105.1 Anneissia japonica
TAAAGAAAATCGAAACACAAAGTTGTTAAAAAAAACACTGCTAATTTGCTTTAGTGGACAATTTTTACTTGGCCACATGGAATGTGCAGTCATGCGTAATAAAACTACTGATATTGTTGACTTCATTCTTGAAGAAAAAATTGATATTCTGCTATAATTACTGAAACATGGTTGAAGGAAAATGGTGACGACCCCATCATAAATGAATGTACTCCTGACAGTAAGACAGCCGATATGCGATTTGTCCGTTATATCGCGATTTTTCGATCTTATTCCGCATTTGCTTTGCGCAGCGCCACCTATCGTTTCTAAGCGTAACCACGTTTTAGCGTCGCTTAGCAAAAATACATCAGCTCTATTTATAGTTCTCATTAATAGATAAGGCCCGCCCATGGCTTCCTTATATGGTAACAAAATTTCCTAATATGTAATCAAGCCAACAAGATACAGATTTCAGAAAGATTGGAGCCATTTTTAAATAGGCATTATCCTGGCTGCATATTTACGGGTACGCGAATATGCTAGGCCCCCCCCCCAATGTGCGCGGCATACACCTCAGCCTCGCATACGAATCGTAATAGAAACCAACAGAAATATTATCCATAAATTACTAAGTTGGAACACTAAATATGTAATATTATTCATTTTAATGGTATATATTTATTTCACACATTAATTATTGGTGTAACAGACGGTCTTGGAAATGCTCTGGATCGTCCTGATTATGATCGCCGATGTTTCCAAAATGGAGTACACGCTACTGTTTGAGTCCAACGAAATGGAGGTACCCTTAGTTTCCAGAGTCGGATTTGCATCCTAGCTACTCAATTTGTTATCTTAATATCCTAAATTATAGATTATAAATTTTTTTAGCAGGGATTTTGAATTCATTTCTGATCAAATTTTTTTTGTATTTTAAATTAACAATTTTCTAGGACACTAAATCGTAAAAATTGTGTACCACGAATTGTCCATTAAATTACACTTTATCATTTCGGTCAA
>NW_022756518.1:0-8946 GCF_011630105.1 Anneissia japonica
AAAAATAATGTAGTTTCAATTCAATTTCAAATAATTTTATTTCCATACAAATTGTAAAAATAATTATATAATATTACACAAGAGCTTTAAGAATGAAGAACTCTAATATAACAACGACAACAAAAAACAAAAACACAAATATATAACTTATTTATTATATATATATATATATTTTTATAATGACATACCGGTAATTGTAAATTGCTGATTGAGACAAAATATTGAATTAAATCTCATGATGTAAACTTCGGTATGGTAAGCTGGGAAAGCTCATTTCCCAACATCTAGGAATCAGAATTTAAGGGATGAGAACCCGGACCCCCTTTCTTTTTGAGGTTCATCGATTCATTCAAAAGAATACGTATGTAACTACTCAATTTTTTTTTCTGTATGTATACAGGTACAAACATAATAGGCCTACTTACTGTATAAGAATGAGAAAAATTTACCTGACCGTTTTCATGAGGGAAAAACCTTTAAATTTTGAAGAACTTAAAAAAGTCATTAAAAGACATTTGGAAAGTCTGGAAAGCTAATTTCACGCCATTTAGAAATCACAATTTTCCCGGGGAGAACTGGATCCCCTTTTCTCTTTGCGGTTCATCGATTCATGGAAAAAATAATACGTATGAAAGTACTCAATTTTATTTTATGTAGGCCTATATGCCTACACACATAATATGCCTATTTACTGTAATGAATGAGAATGTTTAATTACCTGACCGTTTTCAAGTGGTGCAAACCTTGAATTTAACTTAAAAGTCATTAAAAGACACCTCAGATGTCGGGAAAGCTCATGTTCCTTCATCTAGAAAAAAAAAATTATTTACGATGATGTAGTGGGGCTTGTGATAGGTAAGATAGGTAGCATGGGAGGAAAAAAATCGCCATGCCAATATTTTGTTAATATTCGCCGTTCTCGAATAGGCCTAAGCGCCGTACTCGAATAAGCGCAGCACTGAAGAAGCCCAGGGGTGTATCCAGGATTTTTTCTGGGTGGGTCGTGATTATAATTTTTGGAGCTTTCAGAGGGCAGGGAGACAGGAAAACCGATTACAGCGCCACCAGATTCAAGCGGATGGCAGGCTCAGTTTCTGAGAATTGCTGGAATTGAGACTGGGGCGGATGCAGGATTTGGCCGTAGGGGGTGCGCGCAAAAATTTAAGGAAGTACCTGTGATAGCCGGAAATGGCATTATATAGTACAATTCATCATCACATCGCCATTATATAGTCAAAAGTATCAGCGATTTTCGGAAACCACTGAGATTTAATTAGTATGTGTAATGTACACATAAACCTTCAAAACATTCTCTTTGATGTATCAAATTGTTGGGGCCGACGTGAGAAAATTTGAGAAAATAGTACCTTTAGATGGCCGGAAATGACACATTTATACAGTAAAATTCACCATTATCACACCATCATTATTTAGTCTAGATGAAGCGCCAGCAGATTTTTTATGACCCTTAATCAGGTATTTTCGGCAACAACAGAAATCTAATTCATACGAGTGATGTACCATAGAAAATAAAACTAAAGAAACACTTTCTTTGATGTATTTAATATACTCGACCTACCTCAAAGTATATAGTCAAAATGAAGCGCCAACAAATTCTCATTATCTTTTTTCGGCAACCATAGAGATCTAATTAGTATGTGTGATGTACGTGACCATAGAAACATTGTTTTACCTTTGACGTATTTACTGTGAGTCCACAAGTCCCTTAGCTCCACCGCTGGGGGCTGAGGTGGTAAAATTTGGGGAAATTGTAACTGTAGAATGCCGGATATGACATTCTTATATAGTGAAAATCATCATCATCGATCTAATTAATCGCTGTGATGTACCATAGAAAATACTTTTTGCTTTTTTGCGCTTTTTCTTATACTTCTTAAATTATAATAAAGGCACGTGCACTCGAGTCGAGTATTATAGGTAATTCAGATGTTTGTGGGTAGACACAGGTATCTTGCTATAAAATAAGATACCCTGGCTGTACAGCGCTCTTTCGTTAAAACTTTGTTCTCGTCGAGGAAATTTTTCCCCTGGTCGGGGACATCAGCACCCCCGTCGGGGACCTGGGACCTCCCGCCGGGCAAACGGCACCTCAGCCCCAACATGGTTGGGGCTGAGGTGCGAACATTTTGAGAATATAGACTTCTGGGTGCCCGGAAATTACACTCACATGTATCTTTAAAATCTTACCAATAATTCATATCAACAATATAATACAATTAACAATTATTTTTCTAAATACAATTTAGTGGGGTGCGATCGCACCTCTGCTCCCCCCCCCCCTGCATCTGCCCCAGGATTATGTCACGCAATTGGCAAGGTCATTGGACTCATTGTTGGTACCTCATCAATGCTTTTTCATGACATTGTGAAAAGGCCCTAGCAAAAAATGTCTTTGGAAAAAATGCGGACCTTAGGAAATTTGAAAATTTTGGGGGGTCGTACGACCCTCCCGACCTTCCCCGTGAAAATTTTGATTCCTAGATGGCGGGAAATGAGCTTTCCCGACTTCTGAGGTGTCTTTTAATGACTTAAAGTTCTTCAAAATTCAAGGTTTCACTTTCTTGAAAGCGGTCAGCCAAATTTTCATAAAGAAATGAGTAGTTGCACACGTATTCTTTTTTCCATGAATTGATAAATCCCAAAAGCTCACAAGTCATGAAAAGGAGGTCTAGAATTCGTTTTATTTTTTAAAAATTGTTTTTGCCCAAGGGAGGTGGTCCAGACCCCTGACGCCAATGTGAATTGCGAGAAAATGTCGGGAAAAACTCTGTCGGGAACAGGATAAACACAGGCTCTCTTTCTTCTCCCTCTCCTTCTTCCCGCTTTCTTTTCTTGCATTTCTTTCCGATCATACATAAATCTACATAGACATTTTATATTTTCTGCCAAAATATGTGGGTGGGGGAGGGTCCCCCCAGTTGTGGCCCATGTTGAGGTATTTATACATGGTGATCATTATTTTTGTTGTATACCACGGTAGACGCCAGTGAAAACCATGTGGACATTCACAGTGACACTGTTGGCAACTCTGATGCTTTATCGTTATAATATGATAAGCCCTAATGTCGATTTCAGAGACACATTATGGTGTTATTTATCAACAAAGTCCTTTTTGGTCAGGGTACTAGATCGAGGAACCTATTGGTAGGGCCTGTATATATATAATAAAAATATATATATGATATACAGTAAAAATAATGTAGTTTCAATTCAATTTCAAATAATTTTATTTCCATACAAATTGTAAAAATAATTATATAATATTACACAAGAGCTTTAAGAATGAAGAACCGTAATATAACAACAACAACAAAAAACAAAAACACAAATATATAACTTATTTATTATATATATATATTTTTTTTTATAATGACATACCGGTAATTGTAAATTGCAGATTCAGACAAAATATTGAATTAAATCGCATGATATAAACTTCGGTATGGTAAGCTGGGAAAGCTCATTTCCCACCATCTAGGAATCAGAATGAGATGAGAACCCGGACCCCCTTTCTTTTTGGGGTTCATCGATTCATTCAAAAAAATACGTATGTAACTACTCAATTTTTTTTCTGTATGTATACAGGTACACACATAATAGGCCTACTTACTGTATAAGAATGAGAAAAATTTACCTGACCGTTTTCATGAGGGAAAAACCTTTAATTTTGAAGAACTTAAAATAGTCATTAAAAGACATTTGGGAAGTCTGGAAAGCTAATTTCCCGCCATTTAGAAATCACAATTTTCCCGGGGAGAACTGGATCCCCCTTTCTCTTTGGGGTTCATCGATTCATGGAAAAAATAATACGTATGAAAGTACTCAATTTTATTTTAGGCCTATATGCCTACACACATAATATGCCTATTTACTGTAATGAATGAGAATGTTTAATTACCTGACCGTTTTCAAGTGGTGGAAACCTTGAATTTAACTTAAAAGTCATTAAAAGACACCTCAGAAGTCGGGAAAGCTCATGTTCCTTCATCTAGAAAAAAAAATCCAAAAGGGGAGGTTCCCCTGACCCCTTTCTTTTTGGAGTTTATCGATTAATGGATGCAACTACTCAATTTTTATGTATGTATGCACACATAATAGGCCTTTTTACTGAATGAGAGAGTTTACCTAACCGTCTTAAGAGAGGAAAACCTTGAATTTTTAGAGTTTTAAAAGAACTTACAAGTCACTAGGTTAATATCTTTATAAACGATTATTTACGATGATATAGTGGGGCTTGTGATAGGTAAGATAGGTAGCATGGGAGGAAAAAAATCGCCATGCCAATATTTTGTTAATACTCGCCGTTCTCGAATAGGCCTAAGCGCCGTACTCGAATAAGCGCAGCACTGAAGAAGCCCAGGGGTGTATCCAGGATTTTTTCTGGGTGGGTCGTGATTATAATTTTTGGAGCTTTCAGAGGGCAGGGAGACAGGAAAACCGAGTACAGCGCCACCAGCTTCAAGCGGATGGCAGGCTCAGTTTTAGAATTGCTGGAATTGAGACTGGGGCGGATGCAGGATCTGGCTGTAGTGGGTGCGCGCAAAAATTTAAGGAAGTACCTGTGATAGCCGGAAATGGCATTATATAGTACAATTCATCATCACATCGCCATTATATAGTCAAATTGCTGGAATTGAGACTGGGGCGGATGCAGGATTTGGCCGTAGGGGGTGCGCGCAAAAATTTAAGGAAGTACCTGTGATAGCCGGAAATGGCATTATATAGTACAATTCATCATCACATCGCCATTATATAGTCAAAGGTATCAGCGATTTTCGGAAACCACAGAGATCTAATTAGTATGTAATGTACACATAAACCTTCAAAACATTCTCTTTGATGTATCAAATTGTTGGGGCCGACGTGAGAAAATTTGAGAAAATAGTACCTTTAGATGGCTGGAAATGACACATTTATACAGTAAAATTCACCATTATCACACCATCATTATTTAGTCTAGTTGAAGCGCCAGCAGATTTTTTATGACCCTTAATTAGGTATTTTCGGCAACAACAGAGATCTAATTCATACGAGTGATGTACCATAGAAAATAAAACTAAAGAAACACTTTCTTTGATGTATTTAATATACTCGACCTACCTTAAAGTATATAGTCAAAATGAAGCGCCAACAAATTCTCATTATCTTTTTTCGGCAACCATAGAGATCTAATTAGTATGTGTGATGTACGTGACCATAGAAAGTAAAACTTAAAAACATTGTTTTACCTTTGATGTATTTACTTTACCTCAAAATTGTGAGTCCACAAGTCCCTTAGCTCCACCGCTGGGGGCTGAGGTGGTAAAATTTGGGGAAATTGTACCTGTAGAATGCCGGATATGACACTCTTATATAGTGAAAATCATCATCATCGATCTAATTAATCGCTGTGATGTACCATAGAAAATACTTTTTGCACGCTTTTTCTTATACTTCTCAAATTATAATAAAGGCACGTGCACTCGAGTCGAGTATTATAGGTAATTCAGATGTTTGTGGGTAGACACAGGTATCTTGCTATAAAATAAGATACCCTGGCTGTACAGCGCTCTTTCGTTAAAACTTTGTTCTCGTCGAGGAAATTTTTCCCCTGGTCGGGGACATCAGCACCCCCGTCGGGGACCTGGGACCTCCCGCCGGGCAAATGCGAACATTTTGAGAATATAGACTTCTGGGTGCCCGGAAATTGCACTCACATGTATCTTTAAAATCTTACCAATAATTCATATCAACAATATAATACAATTCACAATTATTTTTCTAAATACAATTTAGGGGGGTGCGATCGCACCTCTGCCCCCCCCCCCCTGCATCTGCCCCAGGATTATGTCACGCTATTGGCAAGCTCATTGGACTCATTGTTGGTACCTCATCAATGCTTTTTCATGACATTGTGAAAAGGCCCTAGCAAAAAATGTCTTCGGAAAAAAATGCGGACCTTAGGAAATTTGAAAATTTTGGGGGGTCGTACGACCCTCCTGACCCCCCCCCCCCTTGCATACACCCATGAAGCCTCCCCTTATTCGATGATTTACGGTAGTAGTTTAAAAACGATTTCATGAATCGATGAACCCCAAACAGAAAGAGGGTCAGTGTTCTTCCCCGTGATTTTTTTTATTCCTAGATGGCGGGAAATAAGCTTTCCCGACTTCTGAGGTGTCTTTTAATGACTTAAGATCTTCAAAATTTAAGGTTTCCCTTTCTTGAAAGCGGTCAGCCAAATGTTCATAAAGAAATGAGTAGTTGCACACGTATTCTTTATTCCATGAATTGATAAATCCCAAAACGTAAGGGGGGGTCGAGAAAATTTTAATTCCTAGATGGTGGGAAATGAGTCTTCTAATCATCTTATTGTCACCAAAAAAAAAAAAAAAAAAAAAAAAAATCAGCTCACAAGTCCTGAAAAGGAGGTCTAGAATTCGTTTTATTTTTAAAAAAAATTGTTTTTGCCCAAGGGAGGGGGGTCCAGACCCCTGACGCCAATGTGAATTGCGAGAAAATGTCGGGGAAAACTTTGTCGGGAACTGGATAAACACAGGCTCTCTTTCTTCTCCCTCTCCTTCTTCCCGCTTTCTTTTCTTGCATTTCTTTCCGATCATACAAAAATCTACATAGACATTTTATATTTTCTGCCAAAACGTGTGGGTGGGGGAGGCCCCCCACCCCCAGTTGTGGGCCATGTTGAGGTATTTATACATGGTGATCATTATTTTTGTTCTGCAACTGAGTATGACTTTTTTTCGAGTAATGGTCATAAGTTGATAAAACGTATTTCTTAGCCCATGAAAAATATTGTGTACATCTCTATATCGAATATTGTGACCAATGAGTCATCGTGTACTGTATATGACTTGGGTTTCTCGTAAACAACTGATATATTATTATATTATATTCATATTATTATATAAACTTATATTAGAGACACATAATCATAAACCGCATACTGCAACTACTATTGGAAGGATGGAGGTAAGAAAAAAGAATACTCGAGGTCAATCTATGCCATCAAAGATTGAACTGTTCAACAAGGCTAAAAAACATAAACCGGAAAGTAAAGACCTATCCTCCCGGACCTTGCTAATTGTTAGATGGGCTTGGCATGATATTATTGCGAGCTGATATAAATCATTTAATTATCTGTTGTATACCACGGTAGACGCCAGTGAAAACCATGTGGACATTCACAGTGACACTGTTGTCATCTCTGATGCTGTCGCATAGTGAGGAGGTGACCCGGGAGGTGAGCAAAACTGGAGGAAATTGTTGCTGCTCAATTTCCAGTTGCTGTTACAATGCCATCGGTAGCAATTGTAATTCTGATCCACGAGGTAAACAACTCTGAAAACCACATTTTCAATAGCGAAAAGGTTTTAATTGCAATATTTGGATTCTGACAAGTTACTGTTTTGATTAATATTACTTTTTTGCTAGATTATCCTAGAGACTGCACTGAAATCCGTGACAACAATGACGAAGCGAGTAGTGGCGACTACATGATTCATTCTCATGACGAAGGAGAACCGTTTAGAGTGTACTGCGATATGGACACTGACGGTGGTGGATGGACGGTAAACAACATAAACAACGGCTGCAGCAGCAGCAACACCACTAACAACAACAACGTCAACAACAGCAGCAGTAGCAAGAGCAATACCAACAACTTAGCAACAGCAATATATAGCAACATCAAGAACAAAAGCAACAGCAACAGCGTGCAACTTCAGCAACAGTAGCAACAACAACAGCAACAGCACCACCACCAAACAACAACAACAAAACAGCAGCAGTAAAAGCAGTGCCAACATCATGATTATCTATTCAACAAGATGTCATTCATTGAAATCGTAGCATGATATAATTGCAACATCCAATCACTCGCAATGAGATCACATTGTACAGGCACATTCCAATCGGGTCAAGCTCGCTAGTCATAAGGTTTGCTATTCATATGGTTAATTAACAATAAGGTTCGTTAGTCATAACATTACCCTATACCTAGACTGGGTTCAAGTCCCTAATCTTTGTCTTAATCAGTTGAAATGCTTAAGAATAAATCGATTTTGGCACAAATGGCGTTCCATATTACTTATTTGCATGGCGTTCCATAGTATAGTTTTTCTGGGATTAATTCTCATCAAAAAAGTTTCTCAACATAAACTGACGCTGGTGGCGCTTTCCGAAATGCGCTAATGTACTACGAAAAATCCATAAATTAGAGATTTGTGGCAAGTCTACCCTATACCAGATGGTCACTATTCATAATATTCGCGAGGCATAGTCAAGAAACAGGGTCACTAGTCATAATTTGATAAAAGGACCTCAATTCATAAGGTTCGCTAGTCATAATCAAGAAAAGGGTTTCGCTAGTCATAATATAAATAGGGGACCGTTATTAATAAGGTTCGCTAGTCATAATAAATAAAAGGGGGTTAGCTAGTCATAATCAAAAAAAAAGTTAATAAAAATAGTCATAATGTAAACAAAGAACCACTATTCGTGAGGTTCGCTAGTCATAATAAAAGGAGGTTCGCTATGTATAATTTTAAAAAAAGCTTCGCTTTTCATAATCAATAAAAAAAAATTTTGTCATAATTTGTGATATACCGTAGGGTTCCTTAGTCATAATTGAACAAAGGTTTGCTAGTCATAATCAATAAAGAGTTTCACTAGTCATAATGTACACAAGAACCACTATTCATAAGGTTAGTTATAATTTGAAAAAAATGGTTTGTTAGTCATTATAAAAAAATAAGATTGCAAAGCTAGTAATATTTCTGCATTTAGTCAATTTCACCACCACACTACGCCTCTCCCGTTCACTCCGGCTCAAATTATTTCCCCGCAAAACCTTCATATTTGTCATTCCTCCCATTAGGCCTATATATTTATATATTCTGTTTTTGACTTAGTTTGATTGACAATAAA
>NW_022756519.1:0-545 GCF_011630105.1 Anneissia japonica
TATAGTACACCCAAATTTGGTTTTAAACGAATTTGTGAATGATTCATTCATCCACAAAATACTTAATGGATGAATGAAAACATTCACAAATTGGTATACAGCATATTTATAATTTATTTATACATTTATTTATGGGCAATTTCATAATGCAGAGTGATTTTTTGTAATTTTTCATACTTATCAAATCCCATCAAGTTTGTTATCAAACTAAAGCTCATTTTATATAGAATTAAGATCTAAAATCAATATTTTGGTATTTCAATGGTAAAATGTGAAAAAAATGATCCAAATACATAGTATTTTTAAATTTTAAAGTATAGTAAAAAATAGCTTACTTAAATGCAATTATTATGCAGAATGTATATGTTGGAAAATTCTAAATTCATGTTATTTTACAAAAGAATAGGTACTATTATCATTTTTAAAGGTGAAAATTATAATTTTTAAATAATAAATAATTTTTTTTTTTTTTTAAATTTGGTTAATTTATGTGATTCCGCTACCAAAAAAGTGATTTTTTTTTAAATTTCTCCAAAAGTATTGAT
>NW_022756520.1:0-1100 GCF_011630105.1 Anneissia japonica
CATAGCCTATTAATAACATAGTCTCAAATGATGGTTCAAGACTCATAGTACACATTGAATTATTATTCATAAGACTATTTCTCAAGCCTTTCTTATTACAAATAATGTTGAAGTATTATATAAAGGTATTCTATTGTTAATTTTAAGTACTACGGTATATTAACTTGGTGATATATTTAATGTATACTCATTTTTAGCTATCACGTTGTCTCCTAACTAGTAATTTGTTGTAAAAAAAATAACGTATAATTGTGATATGATCCATGACATGAAAAATAATCCGAGTTCCTTGTTGTTTTCTGCTCTAATTTGTGCAAATAAAAATCGTACTTTGTCCTGTGAACCAATTTGATGGGAGTATATGATGCTGTTACAAGTAATTTTTTTTTCATTTTCATAACAATAAATTATGTAGTTACACTATTATACAATCAAATTCCGCCTTCGCTTACAGAATGCTTTTAATAGAACGTTTACATCCTAATCTAGTAAAAGGTGTAGTAGTAAAGGTGCACAATCCCGTTTTTTAAAAATCAAACATAGTAAAACCTTTACAAAATAACTTCATTTTTTTTAAATGTCACAATGTCTTATATTGGATACCGTTAGATCAGTAGGCCTATGTATCATTAATATGAAAAATGATGAAAAAATGTTTAATAAAAGTTTCTTCTTATCAAGTCACTACATTGCTAGTGTAGATCTACCTTACGTAGTGTGGTAGAAGGATTCGCAGGTAGGATGGATACCTGACATGGGCCGCGTCGTAGGCGCTCCTTCTGTGGCCGGACAGGGGACTAGTGGACCAGTACACCGGGGTAACCCCGTACTCTTCTCGAATGATGTATTGGGTTCTTTAAAGTGCACACGAGCCAATTGTGTGCACTGGACCTACGATTTAGAGTCCTTATCCGAGAAGACTTGTTCCACCACCGGAACCAGGCGAGCGTGCCATTCGAACCAGCGCCGATCTGTATGTCACGGTCCCCCTGTCTTAAACGCTCGGGCAATCGGCTCGCCTTTAATAAAAATGGGTTAAACCCATAAAAGAGAAAAAAGATATTAATTCAAACAGATTTTTTTTTTTTTTTTTTTTTTTT
>NW_022756521.1:0-558 GCF_011630105.1 Anneissia japonica
ATAGCAATGAAGGCGCAAGAGGAGGAAAATTGTCTTCTGTTTTTTCGTAACTTCGCGAATCTTAATATTTTGAAAACCAGGATTGAGATTCTTTTTTTTTTCTTTTTAATTACATACTTTGAGGATTTCCATGAGGTTTAGTCTAGTTGGTGTTTTGATGTGTTGTTTATATATATGATTACCTACACACAATGAGGAATTAATTTGAATTCAAAGAGAAATAAACGTTCTAGTAAACATACGCATGCATTTTACACAAATTATAATCAGCATACTTGTACACGAACGGAAAGGACTTGTCAGCCACCGTTTTAACATACCACTAGTAAATTCCTATCATGCAACAATGTAGAATACAAATCAAATAACAATACTACAATAAACGAATTAAACAATAATACTAACAATCAGGGGTGGCGCCAGCGGGGGGCCGGGAGGGCAGGTCCCTCGTCGGGGATATCTGCCCCTCCTCCCCCCCCCCCCGTCGGGGAAGAAAAAGAGCAATTCGTTGGGAAAAATGAAAAAATTGTATGTATTTTCTACATATTAGTAGACTCT
>NW_022756522.1:0-3915 GCF_011630105.1 Anneissia japonica
AGAATAGTACACAACAAACTTTATTACCACTTGTCAGAAAACAATATATTAAGTCCTTGCCAATCCGGTTTTAGACGTTATCATTCAACTAATACGACACTCATTGATTTTTCTGACTACATTCTAAAAAATATAAACGAAGGTAATGTTACAGCTGCTATATTTTTAGATTTGCAAAAGGCTTTTGATACCATAAATCATAACCTGCTTTTTAGTAAATTAGAACAATATGGTGTACATGATAATGCCCTGAATTGGTTTATATCTTACTTATCAGGAAGATCTCAAGTTGTAAATATTAAATCATCTTTATCTTATTCTAAACCTATTACTGTTGGTATACCACAAGGGTCTATTCTTGGGCCATTGCTTTTTATAATTTACGTAAATTCTTTGCCAGATGTGATAAATAGTAAATGTATCATGTATGCAGATGATACAACCATATTGTGTTCCTCGATTATCACAACGTATTGGTATTATTCGAAGAATAAGATACTGTATTCCAAATTTTGCTTTAAGACTACTTGCTAATGCAATAGTATTACCCTGTTTTGATTACTGTAGTAATGTTTGGTCAAACTGTAACTTAGAACTTCTTAATCGCCTTCAAATACTTCAAAATATAGTAGCTAGAATCATTCTTTATGCTGATATGTACACCCCTATAACAGAATTGATGTCCCTACTAAAATGGAAGAGTGTTCATGACAGATGGGAACATGATTTGTTACTTATGCTGTTTAAATGCCTAAATGGTTTTGCACCATCTTACCTA
Organism: Anneissia japonica; assembly: GCF_011630105.1. Taxonomy (NCBI): domain Eukaryota; kingdom Metazoa; phylum Echinodermata; class Crinoidea; order Comatulida; family Comatulidae; genus Anneissia; species Anneissia japonica. The sequence goes on from NW_022756522.1 coordinate 779, forward strand.
ACAAATCTTTTCAAATTTATGGACACTTTTCACACAAAAATTACAAGAAGCCAATCAACCAATACTCTAAATATTCCAGCATGGAACAATATTCATGGAAAGAGAAATTTTAAGTACAGAACATCAATCTTGTGGAATAATCTTCCTGTACATATTCGCACAAATTTTAAGTTGCTTAGTCTAATTGAATTTAAAAATCTTTTATAATTTCTATTGTACATAGTTTTTACTTTTCTTTTATTTTCTTGTAATGTTCCTATAAATCTGGACCTCTTGGGAGACCAGTACTTTATTGTATTGAAAAAGCCATTCAGAATAAAGAAAGATTTGTATTGTATTGTATTGTAATATTTTGCCATGAATTTAGAACTAGAATGGCGATACCAAAGAATGGCGATCAGACACCAAATTTAGACAACTTTCATGCGCAAAAAAGATCACTTTCTTAAATTTGTGAACAAAAAATTGAAAAAAAAAACAAACTTTTTTTAAAAACACATAAAAACGGCCGACATGATATTTTCCGTTGCTATGTATTGACACTTGTGAAATATAATATTTCATAGGAATTAATTCAAATCTGTAAAAAAAAGATTCTGACTAAGATTTTGACAATTGAACAAACATATCTCAGGCCTACTCGATCTACCACAATGTGCGAGATGCGAAGTACAAAAACTAATTTCATTAGAGAGGGCGCACTTTATTGACTGTATAAAGTATACATAAAAGCGAGAGCATTCCAGCGGACGCGATCTACAATCTCTGAATTTGACTAGTAAAGCAGAATTCGTCGAGAAAATGGTAATCTCCTACGAGAAATACAGTAGTCTGTATTTCTCTTTTTTTTTTATTCTTTTGCGTAAAACTAAAAAAACTTACACAATATTTTTTTGATTTTTTATAATAAATAGGGTAATGCATATGCATTTTTGCTAAAAAAAAAAAATCATTTTTTTAAGTGAAATTTTGCCAGGAATGCGGCTTTAATTTAATAACAGTACAAAGAGCCCTACTTTACTTACTACTACAGACTGGCTAGGCCCTAGGCCAAGCCTATTAGCTTTAGGTCAACTTCGGCCGCCGACACCTTTGGCCGCGCCCTGTCGAACACCAAAATGTATGGAGCGCCCTTTGAGTGCTTTGCCGATTGGAGGTTGAATGCGCGCTATTGTTTGTCACGCTGATATAAAGTGTTTGAATGAGCGCTATTATATCTATTCAATTCTTAACCTCAAATTCAGAAACGCTCAAGCCTTACATTGTTACAGATAGGCCTATACACACAGAACATATCGCAACAATTAATATTAATAGTGTGTTAAAATTTCAGTGGTAAAATTATATAATTTGTGAAAAAATCGTAACAAATTAAACATGGCAAACTTTGCGCTGCCACTTACACCATGGTTAACACAAGCAACATATTTGCAAGATTTTTAAACATTTTGACGATAATACTGTAATTGTTAAAGGTAAAAATTGTTATCGATTATGATCTCATTTTTTACATGTGCAATTGTTTACTATTCAGTAATGTAAATATAAAGCTGAATTTTAAATCACCAATAAATTAAATATTTGATTGAGTGAATTAATTGATTGGCTTTAATGATATAAAATGTATGTACATTAAGGGCATGAGAATAGAGAGATATTCCTAAAGAATTTTTATTGATTAATGATTGACAAATTTACTCTAGATTTCTTTTTCCAACTCTTGTAAATAACACACGTTCATCACCCTTGCTAATGTGTTATTTTACATCCGATCTTGTATGAAAAGATAACATGAACAGACAACAGACATAAAAATAAAATTATTTAAAAAAATGTTTTATTTTGTGGATAAAGTACGAAATTTGTGCACGTGTATCATTCTAAAATTTATTTGACGAAATTCAATTTTGTGGATAAAGGAAACTGACGAAATATGAATAAAAACACAGTAAAAAATGCGTTTTGTAGTCTATTTTTTTCAAATATGGTAATTGCTATAGTAAGCATCTTTATCGTCAACCGTCATCACAAATCAGCGTTATAGTGCCAACAAGCAGTTAAGTTAAAAACGACGAAATGATAAATAATTTGCATGAAGTTGTATGAATAAAATTATGGACATGCATAAAATAGAGGAAGACAAAATAAACAAGAGTAAAAACAATGTGCTGTGTCTCATTCTGATTTATATTACGGATTGAAGGAAACTGACGAAATATGAATAAAAACACAGTAAAAAATGCGTTTTGTAGTGTATTTTTTTCAAATATGGTAATTGCTATAGTAAGCATCTTTATCGTCAACCGTCATCACAAATCGGTGATAGAGTGCCAACACGCAGTTACGTTACCAAACGACGAAATATGATAAATATTTTGCATGAAGTTGTACAATATGAACGAAATTATGGACATGCAAAACAGAGGAAGACGAAATAAACAAGAGTTAATACAATTGTCTCATTCTGATTTATATTATGGCATAAAAATTAAATGATAAACAAAAATTATTTTTAAATAAATGTAACGGACAAAATATAAATACAGTATCATTGATAATTTTTTCTTCATCCATATCTTGTAAACTGATTTATAAATGGTTCAAGATACAGTACGGTACATCAGAAAAAAATAATTTTCCGTCTTAGCAGTCTCAGACAGAAAGTCCAGAGGTTATAAGTAATTTTTATTTATTTACAATACATATAAATTTATAATGAAGTGAGGATGGCCATGGATATAGGCTTACAGTAAATGAAATGCGTTGTGATTTATTATTTGCTGTATTTCTCATTTAGTTTCACTTTTAAGCTTATGAATTAGTTTTAGGCCTATTAATGAAGGAAGGAAATAGTCGAAACAAATAAATGAAAAGCGATTTTCTTATTTTGTTTTTGCAATTTTTTTTAGGCCTATTAATGAAGGAAGGAAATAGTCGAAACAAATAATGAAAAGCGATTTTCTTATTTTGTTTTTGCAATTTTTTTTTTATAAATATATTTATCATGATTTAGTGTATTGTATTTATATTTTATTGTGATGTATTATGAACTGGTATGAATTTATTGTGATGTATTATGAATGGTAATACAGCGATGATGATTGTCATTTATTTGTTATTAATATTGTAACATTTAT
>NW_022756523.1:0-858 GCF_011630105.1 Anneissia japonica
ACACCATGACGTCATCGGAATTTCGACACGTGATCGTCTTTTCTAGTATGAAGAATTTTCCCATTGGTCCAAATATGGGGGTCTCAGAGCGTCACGACCACACGTGACTTTTGTCCTATCTTTTAACACTGGGTCCTATTCTTCAACACTGGAAAGGATAGGAGCCAGTGTTGAAGAATAGGACTTTCTCGAAAAACTCAAAATGCACCATGACGTCATCGAAATTTCGACACGTGATCGTCTTTTCTAGTCTGAAAAATTTTCCCATTGGTCCAAATATCTGGGTCCCATGACGTCACGACCCACGTGATTTTTGTCCTATCTTTTAACACTGGGCCCAATTCTTCAACACTGGAAAGGATAGGAGCCAGTGTTGAAGAATAGGACTTTCTCGAAAAACTCAAAATACACCATGACGTCATCGAAATTTTGACACGTGATCGTCTTTTCTAATATGAAAAATTTTCCCATTGTTCCATATATCTGGGTTTCATGAAATTCCTCCACACTGGGGATGTCATCGTGTTACACCGACGGGAAAGCGGTATACGATGACGTCACTATTTCCCAGCATCAGTACCGGTTCACTGACGCGATTGGCGTAACATCAACCGCAATGCATTAAGAATAGGAAAAATGGTGTAACAATAACACTCCACTTAGTTGACGCAAACTCGAAAATTTTTTGCGTCCGGGCTCGAACGCGAACGTCCGGAAACATATCTCGACTTCATCGCGTTACACCGACGGGAAAGCTGTATACGATGACGTCACCATTTTGCCCAGCATCAGTACCGGTTCACTGACGCGTTTAGCCTTTACAACAACCGCAATGCATTAGGAATAGGAAAAATGGTG
>NW_022756523.1:896-1194 GCF_011630105.1 Anneissia japonica
AAAATTTTTTGCGTCCGGGCTCGAACGCGAACGTCCGGAAACATATCTCGACGTCATCGCGTTACACCGACGGGAAAGCTGTATACGATGAACGTCACCATTTTCCCAGCATCTGTACCGGTCCACTGACGCGTTTGGCGTTTACAACAACCGCAATGCATTAAGAATAGGAAAAGTGGTGTAACAATAACACTCCACTTAGTTGACGCAAACTCAAAATTTTTTGCGTCCGAGCTCGAACGCGAACGTCCGGAAACATATCTCGACGTCATCGCGTTACACCAATGGGAAAGTGGTG
>NW_022756524.1:0-535 GCF_011630105.1 Anneissia japonica
CTAATGATCAAAGATACCTACAAAAACAAAGAAAGCTCTTTTGAAGCTCTAAGCCCATTGTTAAGAAAAGGGTGTATTCTTTGTTTTAGGATTACAGGGTATACTTGAAAATGATAATGTCGTCTGTAATGTAAGTAATAAATTAGGTTTAATATTTTCTAGTACTAGCATTATTGACAGCTCCCGAAACTGGTCTCTCCTATTGTTTAAAGAAGCGTTAGCTATACGTTTATTCTATTATTAATGGCATATCAAAAATCCTCTCTAGAACAACAAATCATTTTGCTAGTTCTGTTTTAATCCCTTAGTTTGCGAAACAAGGAATAAAAAAAGTCTCGACATACCGGCTGGGCTGAATTGGTAGATTCAGTCCAGCCGAATGGGAGCTTGTGGGGTCAGGGTGAATCCCTTGTAATGAATCATTTTAGCAAGGAAGTAGATTTTAGCATGTAGATGGTGAATTGACTCATTATTTTGATCTTCTTTGTAAGAGAAATTAAAACACAGTGTGCAATATTGCGTTAAAATGTTATTA
>NW_022756525.1:0-545 GCF_011630105.1 Anneissia japonica
TTAAAGCTTAGTACGTTTTGTAAACAATCAAGCGACCTTCAAAACTTATTCACTTTCTCAACTATAATATTAGGCCTAAAGGGATGCACTTTCACAACCCACACCTTAAATATTGTTAAGTAGATTCCGTCTACGACTGTGTAACGTGACGTGTGTTTGTGTTACAAGGGCGGGTACTTTTCTGATATTAAATTTAAATAACATTTCATCCATAAAGTTATTATCAGTAAAGCTGTTGAAACCGCATTCGTGCCAATCACATCGAGTGCGTTTTAAGAACCCGGACTTAGATTCCACTTTGAGGTATGCCGTCGACAAGTTCTCTCCTTCATAGCGGCCGCGGAAAAAATGGCTAATTGTTAAATAATTTCAGGTCATGACGAATCTGCATTTCCTGTTCATAATTCCTAAATATTTGGTTTATTGTTAGTTTAGTATTTTGGTTTAGGGTTTTTCGACCTAAAATTATACAAAAATTCGAATAATCTATTTTAAATTGTCTATGTTTTGCTTTAGCTGATCTCTTCTATTTTCCTATTTCATTG
>NW_022756526.1:0-1588 GCF_011630105.1 Anneissia japonica
TACAGTAAAGTTCACAAAAAAGACTTATGCTAAGAAAAAGACAATTCAAATTTTCAAAAGGGACACTAAGGAAAAGTAAAAAAAAAAAAAAGAAACTGTTCAGCCATATAAAATTAAAAGCACTCTTAAACTAAAAAAAAAACTTAAGACAAAATAAAGTAATGCAAACAATCACATGAACAATTATACAAACACTATACAAACGCACATGAAATACATATACAGTACATAAGTACATATATATCCATACACAACTGTATACCCAGTCACATAACTGTACCGTACTCACAATTATAAACATAAAGACATACAGTACATACTGAACTCTATACTACACCACTTATCACACAAGAAACACACATATCAGGCCAGATAACACAGAAGCATATAAAAGTAAATCAAAAGTCATTAAGTAATACAGGACTAAAATCAAAAACGTTCGTTTTCTTTTTTTGATCTTTTATTTACCTTTCTTTGATGATTTATATATAATTTAGTGGCCTTTGGAGCAAATTTTAAGAATAGGCCCCTCTAGACGCTCGGAAATGGCACTCTCGGAAGGTAAAAATGCTTTTTCAAATTCTCGACAAAATTATTGACTTCCTCCCGACGGCAGTTATGCTCCCTCGTATGCTCCTCCTCTCTTAGACACCCCTGGGGCGGATGAAGGATTTGGCGGTAGGGGGTGCGTGAGGGTCCACCTCACTTCCCCCACCATAGTTGGGGTTGAGGTAATAGACAATTTTGAGAATAGGGACCTCTCAGAACGTTGATCCAAGGCAGCTAGCAATGCACCCTGATTCGTCTGCGTCTGCAACGCATTCGGGAAAGTTGAACCAGGTTCAACCTTCATGATAACGTCGGCAACTGTCGCCGATAGGGTGAGCGATTATATGGAAACCGAGAGCGATTATATGAAAACCGAGCTTTACCCTGACTATCGCATATAATGGGTTCCCTGAGTGGGCGGGGTCATGGGAGGAAAACCTAATGTTTGCTTGTTCCGTCGCTGGAAGATTATTTTAGACGTTGGGGGGTGGGGGTGGTTTGCAGTTAGTCTTGGGGTTCTCCTAGCTTCGCAGAGTTTTGTTTTTTCTAGATGCTGAGAAATGCACTTACGTGCATTACGAGACTTCTATTGATGAATGAATAGGCCTACACACTGAATTAATATATTTCCCCCATTTTAGCAAATAATAATTGCGATGATGAAGGGGATGATAATGATGATGATAATGTGATGATGATAAGGAGGAGAAGGCAAGGTTAATTAACATGCCCTTTGATATGAGTGTCAACCGAGGGTCGTATCCCGAGTTCGTCATCACATTTTCAATGCACACAATTGGAAAACAGCAATTATCTATAAGTTATATAATCAGTACATTCTCGACTGTCATGAAAATATATATCTAAAAAATTACGTTATATGCATGCTCGGAATCGGAAATTTTAACCTAAAAGTTTGATATAGGCCCTATGTTTCATGTTGTTTGTTGAATGGTCTTTAGTGATATTATATTCTAATATGACCACAACATAAGGAAAAATCATAAGGAAGTCCGCTCTATTTCCAAATTTCAGGAAA
>NW_022756526.1:1673-1980 GCF_011630105.1 Anneissia japonica
CACAACACAAGGAAGTTCATTCGTTAAATGTTTAGTAGATAGTACAGAGAATTGTGATTGTTTATCAAAATCATTACGGTATAAAGGGTCGGTGACCTGCGGATTTTAGCACGAGAACGCGTAGGCGAGAGCTGTTCTATAGCTGGGTACTACCATGGAGGTCCTCCATGGTACTACATTCCGGCTAAAACAACTCTGTCTTTAGGTCTCCGCCTTTTGGCCTGTTTACATCCTGATTGATGCGTCGGGGATAATAGTTGTGTTCGTTGACAATCAATAGAAAATTCAAAATTAGTGAGTGGTAAAA
>NW_022756526.1:2048-4152 GCF_011630105.1 Anneissia japonica
CGTTCTACGCAATATTGTTGGAATATAATAATATATTGCTTATGTCTTTGATTTTTTTTCTCTATATAATGGCTTAAAGAATGAGATAAAATTACCTGATCTAATGAATTGAATTTGAATTGAATTAATTGAATCTTGAAGAACTTAAAGGTCAGAAGTCGGGAAAGCTCATTTCCGGCCATCTAGGAAGTTCCCAGGACCCCTTTTAATGTTGGGTTGTTTTTTTTTTAAAGACATTTTAAACTATTCTCTTTCATATCCTGGATCCGCCCCTGGCTAGAGTGCATTTCCCTTGTACAGTATTTCGAAATTGTTTATAAGTACACAATATGCTTTAACCAACACATCGTTAATCAGGGATGCAAGATGACGCTGTGTATAAACAATTGATAAACTTAACATTTAGGCTACTCGTGAATTGCTAGGTACAAACACGTAGGCTAACATTTCCAAATCGTTATTTTTGTACTTTTTGAAAAGCGTACACACACTTTCAACCTCCTCCCCACAGCGTACGTTTTGTACGTGCGTGAAAATGATGAAAATAATGGATGACCCCTTAAGGATTTTAAAATATTCAAAACCTGTACGCTTAAAAAAAAATAAATAAAAAATAAATAAATAAAGTTAACTATCAGGAGTTACAATCGATCCAACAAAGGAAAAGCACTATCTATTTCCTTACATTCCAAAAAGGAGGATTTTGGATGCTATTTAAAATTTGCTGGAGATTGAAAAATTAACTGTGTGATCAATCTATCACAAAATCAGAAGCATGATCTCAAACATCAGAACCCAGCTTTTATTGTTTAAAACTGTCGGGCCCCATTGAATGAAACTACGGTATTATAGTTTATATTATATTTTGTTTAAACAATGTCGGGGGGGGGCTCGCACTTGGGGCCCTGTCGTTCCCCCCTCCCTTCCATCAGCGCCCGAGCGTGACGCCACTTATGTAACAACTGTTAATTGTAGCAACCCCAGAAACGAACGGCGCTTCAGAAAATACAGTACAAGTATACCAATTATTCTCGCAAACTTCATATCCTATCGCGTTGTTTGTGTTTTAAGTTAACTTAATTTTTTTATTGAAGTGTACAGTTTTTTTGAATATTTTAAAATCCTTAAGTTAATTTTTTTAAAGTTTTGTTTTGTTTTGTTTCTTTTCATTGAAAAATAAATGCGATCGTTAATATTGACCTTGGTACAATGTAAAACTGTAATCATAATGATTACTTATACAGAATGTTACTATATTATAGGCCTAGACTAGGACCAGGCCTCCTACTATAGTATAGAGGCCTAGTCAAAGACCTTGTTGCAAATCCCAGCCTACATAAAGCCTACACTATAATGCCTAGCATAGGGCAGGTCCGTAGGCAGGATTTTCGATGGGGAGGTGCGTTTTGCAACCGAAGTGGTGGGCGATTGCATAGGGGTCACCGTGAGGGTGGGGCGAACCTTCTGGAAGCTCTGACAAATTAGCATTTTAAGGGCATTTTTTAATGGATTTCTAAAATCCATAATTTGTAATATTCTATTTAAATTTTCATTCATTTAAGTATTGTCTAGGGACCCACAGTAAAAGTAGGAGAAATAGAGGGTGGGAGTGAAGGGAGGAACTTGAGACAGATGGTCAATACCACCTTAGCCCCATGATCGCAGCTGAGGTAAGAAAATTTATGATTATGGTACCTCAAAATGGCCGGAAATGGCACTCTCAGACAATTATGATTTTTCTTTTTTCTCCATTTTCTTTTATAATTTTAGGGGGCTCTTCTCCCTTGAATCCACCACTGTGAAATTGTAATTTTTCATGTTCTTTGCATCTGTAGGCCTACAGATGATATGGATCAATCTGCAATCACTTGAGCTGATAATTTCAAACAGATTTCAGCACATTATTAAAAATCAAGGGGGAAAAAATGTAATGCATACTATAGCATTTCGTGATAATTGGGAACGATTTTAGTGAAATAATAAGTTTTTAAAAGTTTGAAATTGGGTGATCCAGGGGCAGAGGCCTTGAGGGGGTTTGAGAGAAAAGCGACAAAGTAGCATTTTGAGGGTCTTACATAATAGATTTCTCAAACACATAATTCAT